>NC_134355.1:604219725-604519725 GCF_048569485.1 Anomaloglossus baeobatrachus | reverse complement strand
ACAGGTCTCATCCTTGATGCGTTTATAGTGAGAGACCTGTCAGTTACTATCACCGGTTGGGCGTCTTTTAAAATACGTTTTTCTATAAAATTCAGAGCTTTTCATTAATGCATACATGGCTGACATCATGCAACCAGTTTCTCATACATGCTCTCCATGGATTGAGCAACATGTCTAGGCTGTCTGGTCCCCTTAAACCCCTTTACGCCATGATGATTTTTCATTTTCAGTTTCTATTTTTTCCTCCCTTCTTCTAAAAGCCATAGGAGCGCTCGTTTTTTGCGGAACCGTTTATAGTTTTGAATGAAGCCATTAGTTTTACCATATAGTGTACTGGAAAATGGGGAAAAAAATAGAAAACAATTCCAAGTGAAATTGCAAAAAAAGGGCAATTGCACGATTGTTTTTGGGGTCTTTTATTTACCACATTCACTATATGGTAAAACTGACATGTCCGTATTATGCCTCAGGTTGGTACAAGTTCGTAGAAACTAAACATATATACCCCCAAAAATTCAGAAGTTTGTCCAAAAAAGGCTTTTGTTGGTCAGAGACCCATAGAGTTCTCGTTTTTTGGAATCTAGGGCTCACTGATGGCTTATTTTTTGCATCTTGAGCTGGCGTTTCTGAATAGATATGACATTCTGATCACCTGTTATTGCATTTTAATTGAAATATTATGGTGACCAAAAAACGTAATTTTGGTATTTGCAATTTTTATATAGCTACACCATGTACCTATTAGATTCATTGATTTTATATTTTGATAGATCAGACATTTTTGAATGCGACGATACAAATGTGTATTTTTATTTTGTTTTATTATCAATGGGGCAAAAGGGGAGTGATTTGAACTTTTAGGGGTTTTTTTTATATTTTTTATATTTTTGAAGAATTTTTTTTATTGATTTTACTAGTTCCCCTAGGGGACTTTATAACTGTACCATCCAATCGCTTGTCCTGATCAGAGTGATGCTGCAGCATTACTCTAATCAGGAGAAATGTAGTGTTCCTGTGAGTGCTGGCGCTCTGTCAGCTCTCACAAGAAATAAGTAATGGTAGTATCAGGGGTCATCAGCTGACCCCACACTACCATTACAACAACATCGCATCCCGTTATTGCAACACAGGGCTGCCGATGGTGGCGTGGAATGGCGTGATCCCCGCCGCATCCATTTAAAACGCGCTGTCAGGTTTGTACAGGGCAATCTAAGTGGTGGGCAGCTATGAGTGGATCTCTAATCCACATGCATCTATTATCCACACATCTGATGATTGATCAGGAGACATGGGTTGGAGCTGAAGCCTGCGATTAGTGGGGGGACATTACCTAGGATGTATATATGCATCCAAGGTCGTGAAGGGGTTAAGATAGCCATTCTATTTGAGAAAATGTTAGGTTAGCACTAGTTACCCTCTTTGTAGAAATTAAGTATTACAGTGTTTCTCTAAAAGCAAAGGCCCTTTCACACACAGAGATAAATCTTTGGCAGATCTGTGGTTGCAGTGAAATCATGGACATATTGTTCCATTTGTACACAGCCACAAACCTGGCACTGATTGTCCACAATTTCACTGCAACCACAGATCTGCCACAGATTTATCTCTGTGTGTGACAGGGCCTTAAGACCTACCCCATAAATGACACGATTGTACACGATTGTTGGATTATAGTTGAAATATAAGACCTACTCAAAAATCCAGCCCTGGTTACAGTCAGGGCCAGCATCACGGAGAGTCAAACTGCATAATTTCACAAGAATTCTTAGAGACCCCCAGCATTTTTATTCTGATGTTAAGATTTTTGAGCACCCTTGGTGACTTGAGTCATGTGACCATGATGCAACCAAAGGTCTCTTAATTGCAGAAGTATAAAAGAACTGAATAGGTGACAGGTTGGTATGCAGGACTGGCATAAGGAGAAGAGAGAGAAAACTGGGCAATTTCACAGGTCCTCCAGTCTCCTAGGGTCCACAGCATCTCTCCTCCTGATATGTTAAAGGGGGCTTTACACGCTACGATATCGTTAATGCGGAGTCGTTGGGGCCACGGATTTGGTGACGCACATCCGGCCGCATTAGCGTTGTTGTTGCGTGTGACACCGATGAGCGATTTTGCATCGTCGCAAAAACGTGCAAAATCGCTCATCAGTGACATGGGGGTCCATTCTCAATTATCATTACTGTAGCAGTAACAAAGTTGTTCCTCGTTGGTGCGGCAGCACACATCGGTACGTGTGACACCGCAGGAACGAGGAAGCTCTCCTTACCTGCCTCCCGGCCGCAATGCGGAAGGAAGGAGGTGGGTGGGATGTTACGTCCCGCTCATCTCCGCCCCTCTGCTTCTATTGGGCGGCCGCTCAGTGACGTCGTTGTGAGGCCGCACGGACCACCCCCTTAGAAAGGAGGCGGATCGCCGCTCACAGCGACGTCGCAGGGAAGGTCAGTCCGTGTGACGGGTTTGGGCGATGTTGTGTGGCACGGGCAGTGATTTGCCCATGTCGCACAACAGATGGGGGCGGGTACGCACGCTAGCGATATTGGTACCGATATCGCAGTGTGTAAAGTGGCCTTAAGACTGATTAAGGACCTTTGTGATATCACGGTCAAGTGACAATGTTTTCACCATAGGTCTCTTAATTGAAGGAGTCTAAACATACATGATACACATCTGTTACACACCGGCTTTGGAGAGTTATGTTGATAATCCAGAATGTGATATGATTATATTTGAATAAATGTTTTTTTTGTTCAAGAATAAATGTGGATTGTTGTTCATGGGAAAAAAATAAGACCTCCTCTGAAAATAAGCCCTAGCCTATCATTCATAGCAAAAAATAATTTAACACCCTGTCTAATTTTCGGAGAACCACTGGTACATCATATTACATGCCCCATTTGCTCTTTATGGTTAATACAATACTGTCAAATGCAATAGGCAATAAAAAAATGAGACATTTGTAATTTTTTTTTCAATTAAATATTTATAAGAATTTGCATTATGCATGAGTTTTATAACACACTGATGAAATATACAGTATGTAATATTATCTTATCAAAATACATAAATACTTATACCATCTGTTTGATTCCCTCATAAATACATTTGGTAAGACCATAAAATTTATTAACAGAATATTACATTAAAGCTGCTGACAGCAGACTGTAGATTGTATTCTCCTAAGAAAAGAAAATTCTAAAATGTAATATGCATGCTATCAGGCTATATACAACAAAACCCTCCAGCCAGGATCCTACTTCATTGGATATATACAGCTTCTAAGACAACCTGGAATATTTTTCTTAAAGTGCTATTTCATTATCCTTTTCCATAAAAGAAATAGGAAAATGTGCTTCTGATATTATGAAATACATTTAAATGGAAAATAAAGTGAATGTGTATACACCGAGCTGACATAGACAGGAGGGAGAAATAGTTTATGTTTTATTAAGAAAGTTTGATTCCAAATTATTTGTGCATGAAATCTCAATCCCACAAGAAAATATTGCTTCTCCATGCTTGTTCTTCACGTGTTGTAAATGTATTTCCTCGTAATACTTTGGCTGTTTATAAAGGTGGGGTCCATAGATGCAACCTTGGCAGCAATGAAGGAGTGAATACAATGTAAAACACCAGTGAGATCCTGAAATTCCAGTTCCTATGAAAATACAGAAAAATATATAAAATACAGAAAAACATAATAGAAAACTAGAAGTTTCATAGAGTTAGTAGGGATAAGTTTGGAGGGAATCTGCTTTGAAAACCTGAATGTCCTCATTATGGGCCATGACCAGCATTTAAAGGTGTTTTCCAATAGTTGGACAACCCCTACTAATTACCCTTGTTCGCCCCCCATAAAAATAAATAAGCCTATACTCACCTCTGGTGCTGCTGTGGTTTCAGCAATGTATGAAGTCGCGTTCCTGAGGCCCAGGTGACATGGTTATGACGAGTGGGTCCTGCAACCAATCAGCTCCAGCTTTCTTCATCCGCCATCTAGACAGGAAGTCAGCATAGCACTTGCATCCTGCTCAAATGTCCAAAAGTGGGGAGACAAACACCAGGCACTGATTGGTCGCGGGGCTCGCGGGACATAACAATGTTACATTGGAATCTGAAACGTGACTTCAGACATCGCTGGAACCACGATCGCATCGGAGGTGAGTAATGGCATTATATTTTTACAGGAGCCAACAAGGAGAATGAGTGGGGGTTGTCCAAATAGTGTATATCCTCTTTAACACATCTGAAGGCTCATTGCTAGAAAATATTGCTCATTGGAATGGATTACCAGCCGTTCAGCTCTAGCTCTAACATGGAAAAAAATAACTTTTCTTTTCCTTGAAAGAGAACCTGTCAGGTGATACATGCTCCCTGAACTATGGACAGCATGAATTTAGGAATTCGCTACCTCTTTTTATGTTTCTATGATTTCCTCTAAAATACTACACATTTTCAGAGTATATGTAGCTTCAAAACAGGCTGGGAACAGGGGGACCAGTCATTAGGTTGTTGCCAGAGTGAACTATCAGTGATTGTGAGGTGAAAGCTTGACTTGAAATTGAAAATTATACCCTATGTGTTGGTTAGGAGATACCTTGCTGATAGCTCCGATCACTGGGCCCTCAGAAATCCAAAGAATGAGACTCTGGAACCCCAAGAATTAGCTTTGCCATGATTGAACCTCAGGTATCCATGCTTCACTTCCACTCCATTCTTTGGTAATGGGACTTCTGGAAATAGACATGTACTATACTCCACTTTGTCCAGTAGTTCTAGAGCCAATGAAAGGAGAAAACTGAACATGGGCACTTCTACGTCTGTTAAAATGAGGCTCTGGAGATCCCTATTTTTGGGGTGCCAGAGTCCTATTCGAAGGTTCAATGATCAGCAATTTTTCCCCTATCAAATTCTGTCAATTATAGATAGATAGGGGATCATTTGCAATATTGGGAGATAATACAACTGCCAAATTGTTATAATTACTACAAAGAACCTGTCAAGAAGAGATGACTGAATCAATTCAATTAAATTTACAAGTACAGGGAAATTCATGCAATTCAACCCAAAAAATGTCTACCACAATTTTACACATTGCAGAAAATTGCATCAACCAGAGAAGGCTCAAATGACCTCAGGAACAACCATGTGTGCTTCCCTATAATATTTTGCAGCTATCACATCACATAGAATAATGCAACCAATCAGAAGAGCTTATCACAGACATTTTAAAAGCTTCATGCACCATCAATTTTAAGGTAACTTAAAATAGTTAAAGAACAGCAGTGCTAAAAGCACAGCAATAGAAGTAGAAACATTAGACAAATATTACAGAGAGTAATGTGTTGTACAACTGCAACAGTGAAGTATGATAGTCTGCAACAAATTCCAAGAGTCAGTTTATATATGATAAAAAATATAACCGAGGTAAGAACAGCAGTGTGCGACCAACTGTGATTGATCAGTTATATGCAGCTATCCTGCGGCATTTGTATCACAATAAAAAATGTTTCTTCACTCTTAATGCACTAGAAAGCAGAAGCAAAACAGCACAATCATTTTTCCTGAAAGAAAAATCTGAAATCAGTGTCAGATATGATGTGTTTGCTTGTCACAAGCAACTGGACTGAGTTTTAACATGCCTTGTACATTCTTTTTTGTGAAGGTGAAATAATTCTTTTTGAAAATACAAAAAAATCCCCAACATTGGAGCATCTAGAGGAGTATTTTCATGTTATCAAATTAGCATGGTTAATTAGACAACATGGAAATAAAACATATTGCAATTTACTTGCCTTTTCTATCTTCTGCAATTCTACTGCAATGAAAGCTTTTATTTTACATAGTACTCAGCTTATTGCCAAAGACAATCAGAGGTTAACCAAGTATGCACAAAAGCTACACTTCCTCCTGAGGTAACTTCTGAGATACCAGTCGGCTGTCTCCAGCTAATTGGTTTCTGTACAGCGGTTAGCTGCTCATCTCCTCTTCTTTCTCAGCTGCTAACCCAGCTGCTGTTATCAGTCCTGCAAAGTCACCAGACCCAACATCGTCAATTTCCAAAGCAGTTTTTCTAATCATTGCTCATTTGAGCCATGTGCACTTTTATAGCAAACATAGTAATAACAATATAGACTTTAGAACACTGACAGATCATTAATGTGTCACAGTAGCAGAATAAGGTCAGCAGTAGGACAA
The DNA here is from genome assembly GCF_048569485.1 of Anomaloglossus baeobatrachus. Lineage (NCBI taxonomy): Eukaryota > Metazoa > Chordata > Amphibia > Anura > Aromobatidae > Anomaloglossus > Anomaloglossus baeobatrachus. Next base: position 604,513,527 of record NC_134355.1, on the reverse strand, counting down.
CACAACGGAATCAGCAACAAGAACGTTAAAGGTTAGGGAGCTCAAGGCACAACCTTAGGATAACCATTTAACCTCATCCTTCTACCTCAAAGTGTGCATGTTGCAAACAGTTATTTTTTTTACATTCATACACATCACATCAATACTATGCCCTGTTGCAGGTTTTGTCTTTTTATATGTACAAATCAACACTGGCCATCTCCCCTGTCCTTGTTAAAGAAGAGTCTTCCAACAGCATGGTATGGATGTGAAGTTAGTTTTCCGCCAAACAATGAATTTTGCATTTAGCCCTAAAAGTTCTACTTTGGTCTCATTTGACCAGAGCACTTTGTTCCACATACTAAAATGTGCTTTGGTCAAATTAGATCAAAGTAGAACTTTTTGGGCTAAATGCTAAATGATATGTGTAATGGAAAATTAACACTGCACATCACCCTTAAAACACCATCCCCACCATCAAACATGGTTGCTGTGGGGATGTTTTTCTTTAGTTAGGACTAGAAATGTGGTCAGAGATGATAGGAAGATGGATGGCGATAAATACAGTGCAATCAGGTCACGCTGCAGAGTATAACAAGCCTGGCACGTGCTTTCAGACCCTTGGATGTCTGATGCACGACAAAATGTACACAAACAATACAACAGGTAGGGGGGAACACTGGGAACACATTAATAATGGTGGGCCCTTGCTCTAGTGAGGGGGTAAAGGGACACCTCCTGCACCAACCTGCAGCTGTTCCTACCCTCCTAGCCAGGCCCTATACAGTCTCCTCAACTGTCGCCAAACAGGAAACGGAGACCCTAACAATACCCTGTAGTGGCCCTAACTAGCGCATTGGCAGGTGAGAGACGCTAGCCCCACTAATATGAGTCATATGACACAGGGGAAGGTAAGACTAACAGGGTAGAACAGCAACAAAAAGAGGATGCAGTGGAACCTCGGTTTACGAGTAACCCAGTTTGTGAGCATTTTGCTATATGAGCAAAGCTTGCTGTAAATTTGTAATTCAGTTTACGAGCAAGCTTTGCCGTATGAGCAAATGCTCACTGCACACACTTCCGGTTCCGTACTTTCATCGCGCTCTGACCCGTTCGTGCAGTCTGCACAGACACACACAAACACGCATGCACAAACACATATTATGCTTACCTTACCTTCTGTTCCATCGCCGGCCTCATGGTTCTTGTAGTTTGCTGATACAGGATGTGTATCGGGTAACCATCGTGACGATGGAGGAACTTCTGCTGTCAGCCGCTACTCAAAGGCAGTGCGTTGGCAATCAGAGGCTAGTGTCTCCTGCCTTTGATGTCAGCGCTCTGGCAGCGGAGGCCCTGGGGTATCGGTCACAATGGTTACCCGATACACATCCTGTACCGGCGAACTACAAGAACAATGAGGCCGGCAATGGAATGGAAGGTAAGGTGAGCATAATATGTGTGTGTGCGCGCGCGCATGTTTGTGTGTATTTGTGTGTGTTTGTGCGTGTTTGTGCATGTGTGGAATGGCACAATAGGGGACCAGGATGGGACATTGAACAAGTTGTGGAACGAATTGTCTGAGCTTTCATTATTTCCTATGAGAAATTTTGCTTTGCTAGACGAGTAACTTGGTTTACAAGCACACTCCCAGAACGCATTGTTCTCGTAAACCAAGGTTCCACTGTAAAGTCTGCCTTTGGGAACAAGCCTTCACAGGACCTTCAGCCAAGGCGGCCAGAGAGCAAATGGATTTATATCTTCAGCAAGGAATGCTGGGTAACATCTTTACTTAAACCTGAAGGGGCATGGCTACTAAGTAGCTGCAGCTGAAACACTCAGCTATGAACTACTGTAGAATAAAACTGACATTAACAATAATGCACTGAAGGGAATAAAACTACGTTTAAATGTTGAGTCCCAGATGGAAATGAGGGATGTCAACCCTGAATCTGTCACTAGTCTCCAAAAATAGAGACAAGACCATAACAAATCATGTAGCTTAACCTGTTAGAGGTTGCAAAATTCTTGAGATTGGGGTGAAGGTTCACCATCCAGTAGGACAATGACCCTAAATATACTGCCAGAGCTACAATAGAATGGCTAAGATCAAAGAATATTCATGTGTTTCAATGGGCCAGTTAAAGTCCAGACCTAAATGCTGTGGAAAACCTTTAAAATTGCTCTTCACAGATGCTCTTCATCCAATCTCACTGAGCTAGAGCTGTATTGCAAAGAAGAATGGTCAAATATTGCAGCACATACAGTGCCTACAAGTAGTATTCAACCCCCTGCAGATTTAGCGGGTTTGATAAGATGCAAATAAGTTAGAGCCTGCAAACTTCAAACAAGAGCAGGATTTATTAACAGATGCATAAATCTTACAAACCAACAAATTATGTTGCTCAGTTAAATTTTAATACATTTTCAACATAAAAATGTGGGTCAATTATTAGTCAACCCCTAGGTTTAATATTTTGTGGCATAACCCTTGTTTGCAATTACAGCTAGTAATCGTCTTTTATAAGACCTGATAAGGCCGGCACAGGTCTCTGGAGTTATCTTGGCCCACTCCTCCATGCAGATCTTCTCTAAGTTATCTAGGTTCTTTGGGTGTCTCATGTGGACTTTAATCTTGAGCTCCTTCCACAAGTTTTCAATTGGGTTAAGGTCAGGAGACTGACTAGGCCACTGCAACACCTTGATTTTTTCCCTCTGGAACCAGGCCTTGGTTTTCTTGGCTGTGTGCTTTGGGTCGTTGTCTTGTTGGAAGATGAAATGACAACCCATCTTAAGATCCTTGATGGAGGAGCGGAGGTTCTTGGCCAAAATCTCCAGGTAGGCCGTGCTATCCATCTTCCCATGGATGCGGACCAGATGGCCAGGCCCCTTGGCTGAGAAACAGCCCCACAGCATGATGCTGCCACCACCATGCTTGACTGTAGGGAATGTATTCTTGGGGTCGTATGCAGTGCCATCCAGTCTCCAAACGTCACGTGTGTGGTTGGCACCAAAGATCTCGATCTTGGTCTCATCAGACCAGAGAACCTTGAACCAGTCTGTCTCAGAGTCCTCCAAGTGATCATGAGCAAACTGTAGACGAGCCTTGGCATGACGCTTTGAAAGTAAAGGTACATTACGGGCTCGTCTGGAACGGAGACCATTGCGGTGGAGTACGTTACTTATGGTATTGACTGAAACCAATGTCCCCACTGCCATGAGATCTTCCTGGAGCTCCTTCCTTGTTGTCCTTGGGTTAGCCTTGACTCTACGGACAAGCCTGGCCTCGGCACGGGTGGAAACTTTCAAAGGCTGTCCAGGCCGTGGAAGGCTAACAGTAGTTCCATAAGCCTTCCACTTCCGGATGATGCTCCCAACAGTGGAGACAGGTAGGCCCAATTCCTTGGAAAGGGTTTTGTACCCCTTGCCAGCCTTGTGACCCTCCACGATCTTGTCTCTGATGGCCTTGGAATTCTTCTTTGTCTTTCCCATGTTGACCAAGTATGAGTGCTGTTCACAAGTTTGGGGAGGGTCTTAATTAGTCAAAAAAGGCTGGAAAAAGAGATAATTAATCCAAACATGTGAAGCTCATTGTTCTTTGTGCCTGAAATACTTCTTAATACTTTAGGGGAACCAAACAGAATTCTGGTGGTTTGAGGGGTTGAATAATAAATGACCCTCTGAATAAACTTTTCACAATTTAAAAAAAAAAAAAACAAAACATTCTTTTTTGCTGCAGTGCAATTCACACTTCCAGGCTGATCTACAGTCCAAATGTCACAATGCCAAGTTAATTCCGAATGTATAAACCTGCTAAATCTGCAGGGGGTTGAATACTACTTGTAGGCACTGTAGATGGTAAGCACATACCCAAAGGATTTGCAGCAGTAACTGCAGTGAAAGGTGGGCCTACAAAGTGTTGAACCAGGGGTAGAGATGAGCAAACCCAAACTGTAAAGTTTTTTTTTAACAAAAATCAGTGTCTAAGTTTGGAGTTCGGGTGCTGCACGTAAGCTATCAACTATTGAGAATCAGGGTACTCAGGCATGTTCCATGCTCAATCTGCTTGCAGTTTCTAAATGGCTATCACTAAAGGTTAAAACAACATTTTTGGATGTAGTCTGTCCCCCCCACCCAAAAAAACCTCATGCAATCCCTTCCCAAGATAAGCTCCGTTTGTGGCTAAATGTACGTGGGCGGAGAGCTGAACTGCCCAATCAGTGACTTTCAAAGGGGTTCAAATTTCAGGATCAAGTTCAGATCAAATCCAGGTGCCAAACTGAACTTTATCTAAAGTCCGGTGAAACCAAACTTGCATAGCTCCACTCAACTCTTCTCAGGTGGGCTGAATATAAATGCATGTTACAATTTTCAGTCATATTTTATACATATTTAGAAAACCATGTATCCTTTACACTTCAAAAATACTTGCTACTTTGTATTGGTATATGAAAAAGATAAATTTAAGTTTGTGGGTGTAATGTGAAAAAAATATAGAAAAGTTTATGGGGTATGAATACTTTTTCAAGGCACTCTATGTTCATTTTATTGGATATTAATATTTTGCTAGAGTTCCATTCTGATTTCAACGATTTACTGATCACCAACCTCTGAAACAAATTCTAATATTGCAGAATTTACAACCGTCTTATAATGGGTTTTCATTTATTTAAAAGATTTTCATTTTACTTAGAAAATATTTATTTAAAGGTGCAGTTTATCTCATTATGTCAGGATATGAGTACAAAGCTTGATGCGACCATTCCCTAATGGCATTCTATCTATTGAAATTAATCTCAAATGTCAAATATATTTTTAGGCATATCTCTCCGTAGGATGCTTTCGACTGGTTACTTTTCTTACCAAAATCCCAAGAGCTTGTGACTTAGTTATACAATAAAATATCATGCAGTTTATATTCACAGCCTCCAGTATCCATCCATGTAGAATTGTACATTTTCATTACTTAGTGACTGTACCAGTCAGCCGCTATAGGGCGTGTGATCTGTGGGAGCCTTGTGCCAGGGCTGCCAACAGTCTTTAAATTCACTTACAGTCAGAAAACTCTTGCTCTATATTTGCTGGCTGTAATGTCTGGCTGGAAAAAAGACACCGTTTGTAATTTTTTTGTATATAATTAGTTAGAAGGTGGATCTTCCATATGATGGGCAGCCTTGAAGTGTAACCAATGGGGGTCACAGAACAGGAGGGGTGGGACTTTCAGTCATAAAAATCCTGCTTTCCCGCTGTACTACAACCAATCATCATCAAGAAGCAGAAGCAGTGGTAGGGGAGTCTGCACTAGTGAAGTGTGAGGATGTCCGGACTCCAGATATACAGTCATACAGTGTCACGACATTTAAGAGCATTTGGACTGAAAACCCATCAGCAGTGACCAAACCTCTAATTAACAGAAAGAATCAAAAGGCTAGACTCACCTTTGGTGAGAAGCATGTTGTGTGGACAGAGGAGAAGTGATCCACAGTTCATTTTAGTGATGAAAGCAAGTTTAATTTATTTGGGTCTGATGGGAAACATTATGTTTATCGACAAACTGGGAAAAGACTGCACCCACAGTCTGTTAAGAAGTCAGTGAAAGGTGGTGGAGAAAGTGTCATGGTTCGGGGAATGTTTTTTGCAGCAGACGTTGGACTTCTCATACACCTATACGGCAGAGTGAATACAAGTGTGTATCAGAAATTTCTCCAATAACTTGTGGCTCCTTACTTGTGTTCATCATTCAATCATCAATTTTCATACAGGACAATGACCCCTGTCACACAGCAAAACAGGTAAAGTAGTTCCTTGAAACAGAAAACATTGAAACAATAAAATGGCTAGCCCAGAGTCCTGATCTAAGCCCAATAGAAAACCTCTGAAAAATCCTTGGTGACAAAGTTATGGTCGAAGAAACCCACAACAGACAAAGAACTGTGGAAGAAACTGGAAGAAGAGTGGACTAAAATCACACCAGATCAGTGTGAGAGACTAGTTATGTCCTGTGGCCACAGATGTGCTGAAGTCATTAAAAGCAAAGGTCTGTACATTTTCTACTGATTCGTGACTGTTGTTACCTTCAGAAAATTTACTTAGACTCTTTCTCTGTGCTACAGTCATTGTTGTTCTCTAATTATGATCATCACGTTTTGGGCAAAATTAAGGTTTTATGTTGATAAACTTTGGATCTTTTGTAAAACACTGTTCTAGTGGAATGATTTACCCCTTACAAAAAACCTTCAAATGTTGATCAATGTAGATTATATTATTTCTGAAAAAAGCAAGTGATCATACATTGTTCTGTAATTTTGATCTCTAGTGTACATATGATGCCCCTGGACTATCAGGTTGTCACATGGTACTGTACTGGTACTGCATGGTACTGCATAAACTGCCCTTCCGTGCAGTATTTGAGTCCTTCATGGTTCTGGGACCCTATCTTACAGTGTTGCCCCCAACAGCAAATCAAAACCTAGATACACACTGCACCACACCCACCTGGCACACCAGTGGACGGCTTGAGCGAAATAGAGTCGCCCACCTGGGGGGTCAGGGAGGGGAGGTGAGGAGTGTAATGTAGTGGAGTGAAGGAGAGGAGATGTGAAGTAGCCCTCAAGCTGAGAGGAGCTCAGAGGAGGCTGGGAGTGGTGGCTCCCAGGTGAAGCTAGCTAGGTTGCAGACGGTGGTCTGGACCAAGAGGAGTCGGACCCCCGGTCGCAGGGGATTGAGACGAGGTGCCTGGACCTGTCAAGGAGGATGGTCAGCAGCCTGGTTCTATCACCAATCCGGGACCAAAGGCATGGCGGTGTACACGGACCTTAGGTCGGGGAGAAGCTTCAGGCAACCCGGCAATTAACCTGAGGAGAGCAGAGCCTTTATGATCTGTTCCCACCCACTCCAGAATTGGGGCACTAGCACAACGAGGGGGATAGGGCCTTCCAAACAAGCAGCCCAAGAAAATACCAAGTGTGATCCCTGAGAACAGGCTCCCTCACTTAAGGCCGCTTTACACGTTGCGATATCGTGACCGATATCGCTAGCGTGTGTACCTGCCCCCATCGGTTGTGCGACACGGGCAAATCGCTGCCCGTGGCGCACAACATTGCGCGGACTCGTCACACTACTTACCTGCCTAGCGACGTCGATGTGACCGGCGAACCGCCTCCTTTCTAAGGGGGCGGTTTGTTCGGCGTCACAGCGACGTCACTAAGCAGCTGCCCAATAGAAACGGAGGGGCGGAGATGAGCGGGACGTAACATCCTGCCCACCTCCTTCCTTACTCATTGCCGGCGGCCGCAGGTAAGGTAAGGTTCCTCGTTCCTGCAGTGTCACACATAGCGATGTGTGCTGCCGCAGGAGCGACAAACTACATCGTAGCTGCAGCAGCAACGGTAATCGAGATTAGGGGGGCATTTCACAGATTAGCGATTTTGAACATTTTTGCGACGATTCAAAATCGCAATGTCATCGCTAATGCGACCGGATGTGCGTCACAAATTCCGTGACCCCAAACGACATCGCTTTAGTGATGTCGTAGCATGTAAAGCGGCCTTTAGCTACAGTGGGGATCGGGGCCCGGCAAGTTTCAGACTACCGGGCCACTACGTTGAAGTAAAAACTTTGTGCCATGAGGCAGGTCATGGATCACCAGGCAACACTGTAGGGGACGGGACCCGGACGAGCTCCCCTCTGAGAGACAACGTCAGTCAGAGACTTGGTTTACCCAGTTGTCAGCGTCTGCTTATTGACTGAGTGAGTACCTGAGTGACCCCTGCATCCCACGACATCCCACCGAGAGGGCAAGGACACCTTGCTGCCCCACTCCGTCACCCCAGGTACTCCCATCGGCAGTGGCGGTATCCCCATCAATACTGTACACCACGGTGGCACCACGAACTATAACTCCCCTGTAAATAATGACCCCTTCACATTTAAAGTGGCCCCAAGCCCCCAGGTCCGGAGACACTCGAGCCAAGAGTAATCACCCCGGATCCGAGTGGTTCAATCCGCTGCAAGGGCGGCACACACATATATAACTTATTGAGGCCTAGTGGCCTCATATTCTGAGAGGCTTATAATGCCCTAAGGAATATGAACCCACAAGGCCTAAATAAGCCCCTTGCCTGTGTCCACTGAACAAAGCACTTTTGTATGTACGTGTTCAACCTCTTCATCTGCCTACAGTCTAGTGGTATCCTCACTAATGCCATATATTTGCCACCGTTGCATTGGGGAAACCACAATTAAGGTGACAAAGATTCTCTGTGCAGTGTTTATGCGGTGCCCTTGGGCTTCAGGTGCCACAGGATATTACACCACTTTTAAGGGGTAATATCTATAGCGGGTAAGGAGGGGGTTAACTACCGGAGCCTTCACAAAAAGACACACAAACAACAGTAAGGGGCCTTCCCACAGGGGGTTGGACTAGGGCAGACAGGGTAGTTAGCCATCACGAAGCATGTGACTTCCCCCATCACTAGGACAACCACTGGGTGATGGCACCACTTCGGGTAGAAATAGGCGCCACTATCACACATACACAGACCTTCCCAGGCACAGCTTGGGAGGGACAACATCTAGCACTGACAACTGGAGTAAGTGTTTCTCTCTCTTCGTGGGCCCGTGGCTCGAAGTTGGAGGCTCGGCCCGGGTTCTGGATAGCAACCGAGGGACAATTCACTAAAGACTTTCACGGGCACCTGCGGTGACCGGCGACTATCCGAGATCTACTGGAGCTCATCGTGGTAGAGAGCGGTACTCTGGGACAGCACCTGAACTACCTGTGAGTAAAAGAACTGGAACCGCAGCCCCTGCCTCTCCTTTACTGGCGCCGTTGCCCAGCTCTTTGGCACCAATGGGAACTACAACCACCTCCGTCTGTCCTCTATCATCCTCCCCAGGGTAATCCCGCTCCGCCTGTGGGGAGCAACACCATCCCGGCTGCGACCCTCACCATCAGCCCCGGAGCGCACCACCTGTAGCGGCAGCTCATACCTTGCCGCGTACCACAGTTGGCATCACGATTTTAAAAAGACTTACCTAATTGTCACTACCACTCCCATCCTCCAACTACCTCCCTTCACCCTCATTTCTGTACGCCTCGGGATAACGGAACCGAGCCAGGCCACCCCGGGACATCGCAGAGGATCTGCACCCCCGGCCTGGCAATGAGTAGGCTAAAACAACTGACCAAAGGGGCGCTACATTTGGCGTCACGAACAGGATATTCGTGCCTGCAACCATTGGGTACTGTGCACCTATTAAATTTTCTGTGTATGGACTGTATGTGGTGTATTAACAAAATCAGCAGACGCCATTTCTGCAAAAAGTGGGAACAGAGGGGGCGTGCGGTCGTGGGTGCAGCCAACAGCAAAAGGCGCTAACAGGAGTTCTGCTGCAGAGCCAGTCAGAAAGCAAAGACGAAAAATTAATATGTACACTGAGGAGAAAGCAGAGGCTGTCCATGCTGCAGTAGCCGCTGCTCCAGTAATCCAGTTTAGCATGCCTTACCTCCCAGGATCGACCTGGCTGTCACAGTATTCTGGAGAAGCCTACACCTTGTCTGACTTCAAGGAGCGAGTCTATGGCGTATACTATATCTACCCCCTAACTGAGAGCCAGAAAGCCAACATCCTCATTGCTAAGTTAACTGGAGCAGCCCGGAGGGAGGTCAGGTCCTGGCTGGAGACTGACAAGAGGGTGGTGAAGGACATTTTAGCTAAACTGAAGGTAAACTTTGATACTCGTACACCGTCTGAGATCAAAATGCGGTTTTATGGATGCAAGCAAAGGGCCCAGGAGAGCATACAGGATTATGCCTTAAATCTGCAGGAGGCAATGAAAGCAGTCAAACAGGTGGCACCAGCAGAGGTGGGGGATGAAAATCACCTACTGACCGACCAGTTCTGCAGGAACTGCTGTCTGATGCTCACCGGACCCAGCTGCGCATCGTAGCCATGCAACACACAGACATCATCTTTGCCGAATTCAGAGACTGGGCCATCCAAATGCTGCGTGAACCATCTCGGCCCAATCCTGTGTTCACTACCAAGGTAAAGGTGGATGCCAAAGAGCAAGCTGTGGAAAAGTATCCCCTCGATGATTGGCGACTCCAGATTCAGGAACTGATCAAGTGTGTGTCTGCCTTAACCCATGCAGTGCAGTCCAAGCAGGTGAAACAGCTACCAGTATCCATTGAACAGGTTTCCAATGCTGATGACCTTCCATGGCGACGACGCGGTAAGGACCCCATTGTCCCAAGTTCCTGATCGGTATACTGCCAATGGGCAGCCCATCTGCCGCCGTTGTGGTAAAGCGGGACATTTTGCAAGAGGCTATCCCATGAGTGTCCAGAACCAGGGGGCCCGTTTTGTAATTTGTAATTTGTAAGTGCCACAATACATGGGAGATATGCCCTTCTATTTCTGTGCCTATGCACTGTGACCAAAGCTACTCCACTAGATACTTTATTTTTTTACTTTTTTATGGCCAGCCCCATTAGGACATTTACAATGGAGCCCCATCATTTCTATGCACACCCCTGCTAGTGTCCTTGAAAATGTACATGAAAACCATAACATACTGTATATACGTTTATTTAACTGAATTAAGGTTGAATTACATTTATTGCCTTTAGCCATGTTGCTACATATTTCCTCACCTTGGCAGTTGTTAACAATGCACACTACCTCTACTGTACAGAAATTACAGCTCTAAAAGGAACAACCAAGCATATTTCATTGTCTATTTCCAACACCATAATGAATGTTGCAATCCATATTCTTTTAAACTTATTTTGTGCTCCTTTTTCACCCCTTTTTAGACATCCTCAATGAGACATTCCCTTGTATGTTACTGGCGTGGTCTTATGAGCGAATCAGATGTCTCCCTATTTCTGTTCCTTCCCCATCATAGTAGAAAGTAAAAAAAAACCCAGAGATTTGAAGACAGCTTCATACCCCTCTCCACTATCAATGATTTATTGGAGACTTGTTAAATTTCTGAATATTTAAGGGGTAATCCAGGGAGATAAAAAAAAATCTTCTAAGGTCCATGCCCTCCAAATTATAAAGATGAGATGCCCAATGCAGTCCTATATCCTCACAATACCTGTAATTCTGTGTGACAGCAGCTGCTCTTTGGTGCTCCCCCTCCCCTCTGGGATATAAGAGGGTGTGGCGTGTACCATGATATTGGCAACAGCCAGTCCCCTGATAATATCTGCTTCCCGGCAGTGAAAAAACATGGGGGGTGGCCACAACTGTCTACCTCACAAACTGTGCATGTTTTAAAGAAATTCTGCTTTGTTCCACACTTTATCATTGTAATAGTCCAATGTTAGACCTGTACGCACACCGTTTACAGTGTGTTGGAAGTGCTTGCTTTTGGAATGTGAATCCTACTATCTTTTCTTCTCTCATTCTATTTTTTAAAGGTACAGTATGTGGATGTTTATTTAAAAAATCTTTTAAAGGAAGTTTCCATTTTAGTTTTTGAATACATTTTATAATTATAGAATTAATCAACCATATAATGTACACCTCACGACAATGCTGCATTCTGTTGCCATTTTCATTTCTGATTCTGAATCTACATTTGGCTCCATCAGAATATAATGTTTTGGGATAAATAACTTACATTGAATTTTTGTTGAAAGGAGAAATTGTTAAACAAAAATAAAAAAAAAAATTACAAAATGAAATGTTATTTTGCTAGCTGCATTTAAAATTCGTAGCGATCTCAAGAATACTGCTAAATATTACCACAAATTACTTTCGGTGCATGTACCTAAATAGCGACCTAGCTTTTTAGGGATAAGCAATTTTTGTTAAGGGAATAAGAATTTAAAACAAAAAATCTTATCCCCAAACAAAAAAAAAAAACTATACACAATTTTTCTTTTTCCGCACCTATTTTAAAGGGGTGGTTCACCCCTTTCCAGTAGTGCCACATCGATATTATGTTGAGAAGCAAAGTTTCCCTCAAAGACCTTGTGTTGCCAATAGTGCCTGTGAGTGGTGCTATTGTGGTCCGCTCAACCCCTTCGCAGACCCCCAGGCTCCGTGACATTTCATGTCTGGTAATGTCACGTCAACAGAGGCTGGCCACAGTCTTCCTGAGTGATGGCTGTGGGTGGCGGTTCACTGCTCATCACAGCCCAGCGTCACAGCATGCGAGATGCTGGGCTGTGATGAGCGGTGAAACGCCATACACAGCCATCATTCAGAAAGACTGCGGTCCGGCCGCAGTTGACGTAACATCACAGGACATCAGAGGTCATGGAGCCCAGGGTCATGTGAAGGTAGTGAGGGACTGCAATAGCGCCGCTCACAGGCACTATTGGAAACACAAGGTATTTCAGAGACACCTTGTTTCTCAAAATGGATGAACCACCTCTTTAATATTCCAGTGTGACAAAGGTATATCACACAACTCTCCTGTAATCCGCAAGTAGCATTTTTTACACCGTGCAAGTCAGAATAGGGAAAATTGTCTGTAACAGCTAAATTGTTTAAAATGATGAAACAGAAAGTGCAATTTTGTTTAACAAAACTAACAATTTACAAATAACCGAGGCAGCAAATATGTTATATTTGACATGATAGACAACATTTTTAATCTGTTGGTGCAACAAACGGGTGCACTGCCTAAACTGCCATGTTTAGCTGTAACTTCACTGTGTCCTTCACAGATTTCCTGAGCTCTGATCCATTGAACGTCTGGCTCCGCAGATTGGACCAACTTATAGAAGTGACACAATTTCCCCACAGACTTGCATGACTTAGGAACGTCTGACTGACGGCCCTAACTTGCCGTTCTGACCCAAACCAGTTATCCACCTTTCACCACTTTTCCACTAAAATAAGACACAGACTGCGTGACATTGGATGTAAAGGCCACAGCAGCCTCGTTTATTAACACCAAAATAATCAATAACATTTTATTCATAAACATAGTAAATAACTCCATAAGCATAACCACCAGCAAAGGAGGGGGGGTAAGTGAAGAGTCCCTTTGTCCATGATTGCAACACCAGCTCCACCATGTGCCCTCAGCCGCACCACACCGACTCGAGGACACCCAGCCGAGTGTTGCTCCACCATGTGCCCTCAGCCGCACCACACCGGCTCGAGGACACCCAGCACATTAACATGCCCTGCTGTGACCCAGCACAGCAGGGTCCCACGTTAACATGTCCCGCTGTGACCGAGCACAGCAGGGACCCACCAACCATACCATTGCACACCAGGGGTAACCCGCTCCTGCACTGGGTTCCCCCCCGCTCTTTGTGCAATCCACCGACTTCAAATACCCCCCTCCTTTCCGCCGACTGCTGCGACAAGGTCGATCCTCCTCGTCTCTCCATGACGATCGCCAGGAATCCAAAATAGGGCGGGTGGGCGGGACAATTCAAGACGTCTTCCAGGTAGTGAATGACCTCCCACCTCCTAATCTAGCCCTGTATATACTCCCCTACACTAGCAACCCCCTGACCAATTACATGGCCCCACAGCCCTATAACTCCACCTCCCACTTTTCCCGCACAAAATACCCTGTACCTTAACCCCTTGCTAACCCTCAGGCCTAGCATCCCTCCTCAGTCATGTTGCCCTCCCTTGAGCCCTTTCAGGGCAGGCGTCCGGGCTTTTCTTGACTTAGGAACGTCTGACTGACGGCCCTAACTTGCCGTTCTGACCCAAACCAGTTATCCACCTTTCACCACTTTTCCACTAAAATAAGACACAGACTGCGTGACATTGGATGTAAAGGCCACAGCAGCCTCGTTTATTAACACCAAAATAATCAATAACATTTTATTCATAAACATAGTAAATAACTCCATAAGCATAACCACCAGCAAAGGAGGGGGGGTAAGTGAAGAGTCCCTTTGTCCATGATTGCAACACCAGCTCCACCATGTGCCCTCAGCCGCACCACACCGACTCGAGGACACCCAGCCGAGTGTTGCTCCACCATGTGCCCTCAGCCGCACCACACCGGCTCGAGGACACCCAGCACATTAACATGCCCTGCTGTGACCCAGCACAGCAGGGTCCCACGTTAACATGTCCCGCTGTGACCGAGCACAGCAGGGACCCACCAACCATACCATTGCACACCAGGGGTAACCCGCTCCTGCACTGGGTTCCCCCCCGCTCTTTGTGCAATCCACCGACTTCAAATACCCCCCTCCTTTCCGCCACAGCGAGCACGTATGACACCTTGTACGTGCGAGCCCCACCACCAAAACCCGACCCGACCCGACTCCTCGGGTCGAGCAACCAATACTGCGGGACCAATGTCAATCAAGCAAAATGACCCCCCAATAGACTTTACGATGTCAACCTGCACCAAACCACCAATACAACAAGGTCAGCCGACCCAAGACCTGCAACTAGCCGAACACCTCGTCCGATCCTATGTACCGCCTGCGCGACCAGTCCCCAACGAGCCACCAGAGCCGCCGCCCCCATCTCCCCGGAATAGGGGCAAGCTTGGCCTCGTTGAGACAGCTACCCTGCAGGCGCCGCTGAAATTTACACATCCACTGATAATCAAACAAAGCCAACCATTATTGGTGTACCAGTACAACAAGGGCAGCCGTCCCAAGACCAGCAACTAGCCAACCACGCTGTCCGATCCTATGCACCGCCTGCGCGACCAGTCCCCAACGAGCCACCAGAGCCGCCGCCCCCATCTCTACGGAATAGGGGGGCAAGCTTGGCCTCGTTGAGACAGCTACACTGCAGGCGCCGCTGAAATTTACACATCCACTGATAATGAAACAAAGCCAACCATTATTGGTGTACCAGTACAACAAGGGCAGCCGCCCCAAGACCAGAAACTAGCCAACCCCGCTGTCCGATCCTATGCACCGCCTGCGCGACCAGTCCCCAACGAGCCACCTGAGCCGCCGCCCCCATCTCCCAGGAATAAGGGGGCAAGCTCGGCCTCGTTGAGACAGCTACACTGCAGGCGCCTCCAAATTACATATCAGCTGGTAATTAAGCAAAGCCAACCTTTATAGTTGGAAACAAAACAACCTCCCCTGTTTCCCCAACCTCTGGTAGATCCTAAGACATACCAAATAATGAACCGCTAGACAGTCATGCCCCTGCGAACAACAACACGAGCACGCCACCCAGGCAGGAAGAAATGGCCCAGGGCAATCAAGCCCGATGTCACGGATCAAGCACCCCGGATGCCCCCCCAGCGACCACGTCTCCTCCACCCACGTGCGGTACCAAAACGCTGCTGTTCCCGTAAACTGTGTATTATCCCACCGATCCTGGAATTACCACCCAGTCCAATAGCCAAAACCATTCCACCCCAAAGACACAACAACACGGGACCAAAGACAGTCAAGCCGACCACCGGCCTGAAGAAAAGACCTTAACTATATCCCCACTGTGTAACCATACTCCCACCACCAGATGATTTCCCTAATTAAGTCAGCATACACCCTTCTGACCACCGCATAATGCTCAAAGCCCCGCAAAAGGGGGGGGGGGGCACATAAGCACAGTTAATCATTGGTATCTCCGTGTGCTTTGAACCTGGCAGCACAACCCTACCGTTGCCACCCTCTCACCAAAAGCCAACTGCACACCACACCCCATCCCCGCTAAACTGCAGACTCAATACAACTCACAAAAACGAGAGAACAGAAACTCCCACTCGACCCGTAATCCAGAGAAACTCAAACACCATATTTCTCCGAAATTGCAGACACCATAAGCCAGGGCCAACCGTCAACGTTGCACCCACGAGTGTCTGGTGCCTCCCCGCCATTCAGCCCTAAAGCGCCGCAAAACAACCCCCCAAACGGGGCACCGCCCCAGACAATTACCACGTCCTTAAACCATAAGAGCCAGTGCATACCGCACTGGCTACCCCAGCCATCCAACCCAACATTGCGGGAGGTAATGGCATAGTTGCAACCTATTCACACACTACTTCAAATACCTCACCCGCAGCTGCGCCGCACCACTGTGCACCCGTGATACCTGCCGGTCCCGACCAATACGTAAGACCAAAGGAACCGCCCGGCAATGTACTGCCGGGAGGGGCTGCACCACCGCGTGGCAGCCCGCGAAACCCACAACAGGCCCCACAGTCTGTCCACATAATCAACAAATGGAGCAACACCCGCCAGCAGCACTACCTGGCTGGAAACTACCGCAAGTCGCCAATAGGAGGCCCCCCCCGACACCAATAAGCCACACACTAAATCACCCAATGCCAATGTCACTTATTCCTTGCACCGACACATTACCCGAGCCCCCTACCCGGGGGGCACCAGGAAGAAACACACCAAGACGAACCATATACCCATAAGGCAAAGCCAAGTCAGCTGTACCCAGAAGAAACACCCCAAACCCATCGTAAACGAGAACCACCTACTCTTATTATAAACTCCTGTGGAGCTACTATCAACCGCCATAACGAATGCCGCCCAATACGGACTGCCAACGTTAAGCCGGCAACCCTACTAAGAACCGCATACCAATCCGCGTGTATAAAACTTGTTAAAACTGCCCCGTGCAGACACTGCCGGCAGACTCCCGTAATCTCCCCATGAACCCCCAAGCGGCACGTGAACCCACGAATTCAAGAAGCCAAACTGGACCACAAAACAGTAGCATGATATACACGGGAACCTGATAATGGCCCGTAACTGTACCTCAAACATAGGGCCCCACCTATACGAACCACACACATCGATTTATCCCACACATTCTAACTCTGCAAATACACTCTGGGCATGAAGAAACAGCTTAGCAAGCCCAGGTTGTCCCAGAAACAGAAAATAAGCACTCAACCATCCCGAATATTGGAATAATACCCAACTATGGGAACGAACCCGAACCATAGACCCCAATAACCGGCATTGCGCAACCATAAAACATCCAGCTCCACACAATACATGTACGAAAGATATCGGAAACAAACACTGAAAAACGATTACAGGCAAAGGCAACAAAATCGTGACTTTGTTTTTTTTTTTTGTTTTTTTTTTTGTTTTTTTTTTTTATCGCCTCTTACTCCTGTCAATAGACGGCTAGCCTGGGCGCCGCATACAGGTGACTGGTCCACTTCAAGACCCCCAGAAAGGTGTCGTCCACCGCCGCAAGGAAGGACAGATATCCAACTGCTGTCCCCATCATCTCGACCTTAACATCTGGCCGCAACAAAACATGCCGCGCCCCAGTGGACCAGCAAAATACCCCCAGTACTCACACAACACCAGTTGGAGAACCGGGCTAGCCCAATGCCCATAAAACTTAAAGCACCCCTCTTAAAACACAACCACCTTCCCCTTCACCTCTCAAATAGCACACACCCCATGCAACGCTCCAAAGTAAGACGCCGAATGCAAATGCGCCCCCGCACGCCGGGCCACCATGTCAGTGGACTACCATCAAACTCTTATCACATATTATGAACCGAGATAATCCTCTAGCTAAAAGACCCCCATGACCATTACAGAAACCATGGAATTGCCGTGACCATGGCTATCCACAACCCATTTGTAAGTATTCGTATCCCTGCCTCAATCACCGCCCCACCGCCGACTTCCACCTGAATCAGTCACAAACCACCTGAAAATCACCCAATCATACAAAACACCCAGAGAATGCAAGCGCCATTACGCCATCCAGAATAAAGAAAGTCGTCACCTATAAATAGACACCCTAGCATAGCAAGGCACCCGGGACCACGTAGCCACCACTCACACACAAAATTCAACGCCGTACTCAGGGTCCCCAACCTCCTGCCGAAACTCGCTGACAAACCAACTACCGCCCTAATGCACCCAAAATCATACCTAACGACACCCTCACCACCCACCATAATTCAAGCATTAATACAAGGTTTTAAGTGAGCCGTAACTTACTAGGCTGACTCCATGGGATCCCACGGAACAGCCGTCACATGTCCTCCGCGTCGAGCACCGCCATCTTCTCCACGGGTAAACGCAGGTTGCAGCCCTCCAGGGCCGCAACGCAACCGGCCGGACTGGCCGGCCAGCCGGGGACGCTTGTCAAGTAGTCACCGGCTCGGAGCCACAACTTAGGAGGGGGTGGTGCGCTCCAGCCGCACATCCGCCAGCTGGCATATGCAGACGATCGAGACGTGCCGCCACTGCCTGCTGGACCCCGTTCAGGCTGTTCCACCTAGATCCCTGGCAGTAGTAGACGACCGAGATGCCAGGGGCATGTGACTGCGCCGCCAGACCCCGCACCGCGCCATGGGTCACGTGGCCGCGCCGCCCAGGTATCACGCTGACCCCCGCACCGTACTGATCTGAGGCTGTCAGGGCCAGTGATGTCACTTACCACTGCCCGCACCGCTGCTGGACGGTTGTCTGGGTCTGCGAAATCCTACCCGCATCCTGCTCTGCAGCCGCCGCCGATCGCTGCAGGATTCATCGCCGACACTTCCGGGTCAGCTGACACCAGCGCCGAAGCACGTGACCGCATCGCCAGACCACGTGACCGCATCGGGTCACGTGGCCGCGACGCGCGCGTCACCAGTGCGCGCCGCAACCCGGAAGTGGAGGAGAGGCCGGTCACGTCACACCGCCCCGCTGCCGACATCTGATGCAGGTCACTGCGACGTCTTCCACTGGGACCGCAAGTGACCGCGCCGCCGGCCCACGTAACCGCGCCGCCCGCCCACGTGTCACCGCCGACCCACGTGACACTGCCGACCCACGTGACACCGCCGACCCACGTGACCGCGGCGGGTCAGGCGAGCGCGGCGGGTCAGGCGAGCGCAGTGGGTCAGGCGAGCTCGGCGAGCAAGTGAGCGCGGCGGGCCACGCAGCCGCGACGCGCGCATCACACTGCGCCCCGCGAACCGGAAGTGGAGGGAGGCCGGCCATGTCACTCACCGCCCCGTTGCCTTGATGCTCGTGGCCCGACTTCCGGCCCAGGCCCCGCTTTTCCCGTTTCTTTAATCTGCCGCCGCTGCCGTGGGTCTTCCGCTGGGGCTCCTTCTCCGCCGTCGGGTCCTCGGCGGCGTCTCCGGGCTGAGGCGCTAAGGAAACCGCGGTCTTCACTGCCGCTTCGGAGGCAGGGGGGTCCCCATCTGCAGAGCCGCCGACTTCACCGGGCCATCGCTGCAGCTGCTCCTCCTCCTCTTCATCTGTACCCCGAAGCCCTCAATTTTCAGGATCCAAGCGAATCAGCAACAATTCAAGACGTCTTCCAGGTAGTGAATGACCTCCCACCTCCTAATCTAGCCCTGTATATACTCCCCTACACTAGCAACCCCCTGACCAATTACATGGCCCCACAGCCCTATAACTCCACCTCCCACTTTTCCCGCACAAAATACCCTGTACCTTAACCCCTTGCTAACCCTCAGGCCTAGCATCCCTCCTCAGTCATGTTGCCCTCCCTTGAGCCCTTTCAGGGCAGGCGTCCGGGCTTTTCTTTAGAAGTGTAAAATCGGCAAGTAAAAAAACACGTTTTAGAGCACTTCCACGGCGGAAACGCATCCAAAGCGCATATATTCCACACCAAAGTCAATACCAGGAAGTTTAAAAAACAAAGCAGCTTAGGTTAAAGGATCACACATTAGGCAGACAAAAAACTCAGAATAAAAAAGCAAGAAAAATGCAGCTTCAAAAATGCAATGAAAAAAACACAAGTAAACTAAGGTGCAGAAATTCTGCAGCATCAAAAACTCAACAAACACTGTTTGTGGTAATGTAGCCTTGGAGACAGTACTCCTCAGAAAGTCTAGACATAGAGGATTTGCTCCAGATTTGTAGTTTTGATTAAACACCACAGATCTGCAACAATTTAGGGGTGCTTCACACACAGCGAGCTCGCTGCCGAGATCGCTGCTGAGTCACGCTTTTTGTGACGCAGCAGTGACCTCATTAGCGATCTCGCTGTGTGTGATACTGAGCAGCGATCTGGCCCCTGCTGCGAGATCGCTGCTCGTTACACACAGCCCTGGTTCGTTTTCTTCAAAGGCGCTCTCCCGCTGTGACACACAGATCGCTGTGTGTGACAGCGAGAGAGCGACAAATGAGGCGAGCAGGGAGCAGGAGCCGGCGTCTGACAGCTGCAGTAAGCTGTATCCAAGATAAACATCGGGTAACCAAGGTGGTTACCCGATATTGACCTTAGTTACCAGCCTCCGCAGCTCTCACGCTGCCTGTGCTGCCGGCTCCGGCTCTCTGCACATGTAGCTGCATTACACATCGGGTTAATTAACCCGATGTGTACAGCAGCTAGGAGAGCAAGGAGCCAGCGCTAAGCAGTGTGCGCGGCTCCCTGCTCTCTGCACATGTAGCTGCATTACACATCGGGTTAATTAACCCGATGTGTACTGTAGCTAGGAGAGCAAAGCTAAGCGGTGTGCGCTGGTAACTAATGTAAACATCGGGTAACCATACCCGATGTTTACCTTAGTTACCAGTGTCCGCAGCTTCCAGACGCCGGCTCCGTGCAAGCGCAGCGTCGCTTGCACGTCGCTGCTGGCTGGGGGCTGGTCACTGGTCGCTGGTGAGATCTGCCTGTTTGACAGCTCACCAGCAACCATGGATACAAAGGAGGAAGAAGTCATTCATTTTGCCAAGGTGCCTACATGCCTCGAAGTTAGAAGCAAAAAGTAATCAAAATGCACAAGTGTGCAGGTAAAAATACTTTTAATGAACAACAAGTACAATACAAAGGCATAGATGTGAGCATAAATAAGTTACACAGACATAGGGGGTGATAAGAATCCCCACATGTGAATGCATGCGAATCGTATCAATTAAGTTACTTGTAGCTCACTGGCATGGTCAGTGCTGAAGGCATATAACAACATAGTGCAGACCAAAAAAGTACCAGCCGAAGAAATCAACAAGCCGGCTACACATTATAGGTTGACAAGTTAACAATGCAGCAAAAGACCAGAGGCCAGTATAGAGCTTACCAGGGTAACAGAAGGAAAAAGCGTGCAGACACACACAGGGAAAGTCCCGACACGTGTTTCGTGTTGCGACTGCTTCAGGGGACTGTGGACAACAGGACAAGGCAAGAGTCTAATATACCTGCCGTACTTATGCTGGATTTGCAACACCTGTCGCAGTTCAATGGGGCGGAGAGGCGCAGCGTCAGTATGGGCAGCAACCATGTAGCGATGCAGCAGCGATCCTGACCAGGTCAGATCGCTGGTCGGATCGCTGCTGCATCGCTAAAGTGTGAAGGCACCCTTACAGTAGAAGGGATTGGGAACAAATCTCAACCAAAAGTACTGAAACATTTCCACACAAAAATCAGAATATGCTACGGCTTCTCATATCTTCAATATGCCAGTATGTTCATTGATTTCCACCATGGATTCACATTACTTTGGGTCAAAATCTCTTAACAAAATCTGCATATAACTGATGCTAAATTTGCTGTGGATTCACTGCAGATTTCTCCAACGTTGTAGCAATTTTTCTGGATATTTAACCAACCATTCTGTTCTGGAAAGTCAGTGCTTCTGAGAAGTATATTGTTTGATCTCTCTAAGCTATACTGAATTAGAAGAAAAAACATTTGTATTAAAAGGAATCTGTCAGCATGTTTTTGCTACCTCATCTGAGAGCAGCATTATGTAGAGAAAGAGATCCTGAATCTAACGATGTATCACTTAGATTACTGGGTGCAGCTGCTCTGACACAATCAAAATTTTTAGATTTAGCCATGTACAGTAGCAGAGCTGAGAGAGCTGTCCCCACCCACAACAGGCTCTCTATAGAGATTGTACATTGACAGCGAGGTGTCAATCAGAGGAGGTGGCATGCCGGACTGTCGGGCACGTGATATTGTAGTCTGAGTCTGAGCAATGTTAAGGGTCCTGCTGCTTAAATAAGCCTAGCCAATGAACAACAGATCGGACTGTGACAAAACATGCATCCCAGAATTTTCTGTGTCAACCCTTGCAGCATGCTGGCTTCAACATACATAGACAAAAAAAACCTGCTGACAGATTCCTTTTAAGCTATTTAATCAGTCACTTACAATAGGGTCCTAAAATGCAGCAAAATCATGTGATGGAAGATCCCTCATGCGTAGGGGCAAATAAAGGCACAAGATAGTCCCATGGGCATATAGCCTTACAGCTATGTACCCACGGATTTTGCCACAGAAAACCTGCAGATTTATCTCCATTTTCTAGATAAATCCACAGGTTTTAGCATGTACAGACACTCCCCATGCTATCCTATGGGATTTGGGGAGTGCTGTGTCTGTGTCGCCCTGGGCAAGCCAGGGGACACAGGTCACACACCACCACACCCTACATCCCAGGTAGGCACATCTAAGCTAACCAAAATTCCTTGTTGCCTTCCTCCAGAGACTGATGATTCACACCAGGGGGTGGGCCAGGCGGTTGGCTTCGCCCACCGAGGAGGACACAGCTCTGGAGGCGGGAGAAACCAGGCAGTTGAGCCCAGGCAGGGCAAGAGTGAAGGAGAGGAGAAAGCTCAGGGAGGAGCAGGAGTGAGGAGCGAAGTGAAGGAGTAAACAAGTAGTGAAAGTAGAAAAGTGGAAAAGGAGGAAAGCAAGTGAGGTGACAGTAAAGACAGAAAGCCTGAAGGGTCCAGCTGTGTGTAGGACCAGGTCAGCAAGGTCAGCGACGGCGGTGACTGTCTGGAGGGGGACCGTTTGGAAGTTCCTGGAAGGACCCCGTTGGCTGTGTGCCCGGCGGTCTGGAGCAGTGTTCCGAAGGACAGTCAGCACCAGGGCAGGGGCCTCTCGGACCCCGGCAAGGCTAGGAGTCGCCAAATTTGCCAAATCCGTCAGTGAAGGGGACGTAGATCCCCCAACAACCAAGTCCCGATTGAAGGCAACAGCCCAGCCAGTATAGAAGAGACACCGCCACCGCCAAGGCACCAGTTTCTTAGGGCCAGCGCCTGCGGGCAAAGAGTAGAGCTCCCCCGGTCCAGCTTGAAGCCGGGGAGCGGGTTACCGGTGGGGACCCATCGCAACCATCAAGTACATCAAGGTGCAAGGAAGAGGGACATCACCGTCACCTACCGGGAGAGCAAGTGCAGCCGTCCGTGGGACCGTCTATCCAGCCGTTTGGTTTACCGTACAAACTGTGTCACGTCTCAGGCTGAGTGAGTACCACAGTGCCGCAAGGCACCGCGCTGCCTCCCCCCGCGTCCCTGCGCCCACCAGGCCCTGCACCTCCCAAGCCATCACCGGGCCCCGGGATCACCAACCCCTACCCACAGAGGGGCAACACAACACCTGGCTGCTCGGCATCACCATCCCCGGGACCCCCGTATTGAGCAGCGGTGGTGAAATCACCACAACCGTGGGTGGCGTCACGGACAATAATCATTCCCACACCCAACAACCCCCTTTCACTCACGGGCGAGGAGTGCCGCTCGAGAAACCCCCGGGATCCGGCCTACAGCTCGAGCCACCACTGAGCAGCGGCCGCCGGACCCGAGCAGAAGGGGGTGAGCGTAGTGTGCTGACACCCTCCTCCCCGCCCGCGACATGTCCATGCTGCGGTATGTGCGGCTGCGGAATATGCTGCGGATGTCCCGCAGCCACACATAACTGAATGTCAATTATTCCTGTGGAAATATCTGCGGAATTCCCGGCCCTCCACTATGGGGATAGAGGCCGGGACTTCCGAACGTAAGTCGCATGAATGTCCGCAGGTTTACCGCAGATATTTCGCTGGAATCCCGCAGCTATGGATAGCTGTGGATTCTGGGGAGTTGCTGCGGGAAACCTGCAGACATACCTGTGGATATATCTGCGGGTACATAGCCTAATAGTGAGGTAGTCCCACAAAACTCCCATGCTCATTCACCCTTCTATAGGGGTATGAGTTTATATATTATCCAACTTCAACACTATAGGACTCAACCCTGAGACACCCTTACAGTAAAGTTCTAAAAAAAAAACATTATATCAAAAAGTTTGGTGGTAATTTGAAGACTACAATATCAATTGCCAGAGGAAAAGAAAGAAATTCCCTTAATTTCCTAACTCATTAAAACATGATTTTAATGAAAAATACAATAAAAATCACAGTAAAAAGGAGCACAATATTAGATAAACAATAGAAATTCTAGAATTATTCTACCAGCTTCAAAACTAACTAAAGTTTGCATTTTGGAGAAACAAAAGAAAAATAAAAATTTATGGATTTTCTAGTAGAAATCTATATAGGCCAATAAACTAATTGATTAAGTGCCTTGTATTGGGTAATGTAAAGGGAAGGCAAACTGGTGTCAAACTGCTTTTAGGAATATGAATTATTGTTAATCCAATTTGTGAGCATTTTTCTCTATTAGCCTATTGAATGAGCAATTTGTCAAATTAATTTGGCTTTGTTTCCAATGGTAAATTTTGATACTGCGTTATCCAAAAATTATATTTGACTTTGTTAAAAGTCTTCTAAACTAGCGTAACTTTACTCATTCTTCGCTCTGGACCAGGTTTTTTTTATCCCAGATTTGGAGCTGATATGACTCAGGACATCTACATCAGCATTTCATAGAACAAATCATAGAGGATGCGTCATACACTAAAGGCTGCTTTACACGTAGCGACATTGCTAGCGATGTCGCTCGTGAAAGCACCTGCCCCTGTCATTCCTGCGTCATGGGCAAATCGCTGCCCGTGGCGCACAATATCGCTAGTACCCGTCCCACATACTTACCTTCCCAACAACGTCGCTGTGGGCGGCGAACAGCCTCTTTTCTAAGGGGGCGGTTCGTGCGGCGTCACAGCGACGTCACACGGCAGGCGTCCAATGGAAGCGGAGGGGCGGAGAGCAGCCGCATGAAAGTCACGCCCACCTCTTTGCTGGAGGACGCAGGTACGGTGTTGTTCGTCGTTCCTGGGGTGTCACACATAGTGATGTGTGCTGCCTCAGGAACGATGAACAACCTGCGTCCAGCACCAGCAACGATTTTTTGAAAATGAACGACGTGTCAATGATCAACGATTTGGTGAGTATTTTTGATCGTTAACACTCGCTCATAGGTGTCACACGCAACGACGTCGCTAACAAGGCCGGATGTGCGTCACGAAATCCGTGACCCCAACGACATCTCGTTAGCGATGTCGTTGCGTGTAAAGCCCCCTTAAGGCACAGATTTATAAAAATGGAACAGTGACCACACACACTGCTCGCAGGGCATTTTATTGGCCACATGTGATGTGTTTTGGCATTACCACTTAAGTCATTTAATAAGGAATTTTTTTATTACATGGTCAATAAATCAAATTCTTTTATAAATCTTTTTAAAAGACTGTAACCAAAAATCATATGTACAAAAATATACTTTAAGATTTACCGTCGCTTACATTTTTATTTCATAAATCAATGGTACACATGAAAAAAAATAAACTTTGTAATTTATCTTATCAGAGAAATCTGCTTTTCTTCTCTGCCAGGACTGATCATTCAGTCTCAAAATTTTCAACATTTAAAATGTTTATTTCTAGATTTAGGTGCCATCCCGATTGAGATACACCCTGTCATTGTGGGATGGCTTTTGCATTTTATAGGGCAGTGCGTTTTATTTTTACAGCTTTCCAAAAGTAGGTGTCTGAACAGTTATGACCCAGATTCTACTAAGCCTTTATATATTTTTATGTCTGCTGACACATAGTTAGGTGAACCACAAGAGTTAGGTACCATCCCATTTGAGGTATACCTTGTCGTCGTGGGATGGATTTTACCTTTTTTGATCAAAACAATGTCAACTAAGTATCTTATAAATATAAAAGAGAATCTGGCATTCAAAATATGTTGCAAATGGTGGTGCAAGTGGAAAAGTGAGGTCACAAATCTTTATCAAACATACATCTGGAGGTAAACCACGACTGAGTCACGTGGATGAAAGTAGAGCTATATAAAAGTGCGATCTGCGTCACTTTGAGACTGTTACTGGGTACACTGTACATTGTGATCAAGCTGCCAATAACTGGTAGAAGCAAGCTATTTAGAGTGTGAAACGTACGTTGGCATCTCCTTTCCATTAGGAGATTTTTCCTCCATGCCTTGGTCTGCCTGCACTCCTTGACACTTTCAACCATATGGGTATGGTCAGTGTAGGTGTAAACTTGCACCCTCTAATCTGATAATACTGATATATGCAGTGGAATGGTAATGTGTGTTGTTGCTATTTTGCACCTATTTTGTTAAATCTTTGATCATTCCACTTGTCAGGTTTTATCTCTGCATTGGCCTCTTCTGATCATATTACATTTTAAAATGGTTATGTTTGTTATAATCATAAGCGGCCATATTTATTATATGTGCAGGTCTGTGCTGCCATTTTATTAATCTACCCCTGTATTGTGCATTTGCGCTTTACAAAAACTGCTTTGATTGCTGTAACCATTATTTATTGGGTTTTTTATGATTAATAAAAAAAATATATGTTTTTGAGCATTACAACACGTTTTTTTCTCCTGTTTGTCCAATAACTGGTAGGGGTAGAATTACAAAGATTAGTCTGACTGGCCAGCATGTGAGACCTAGTTCTCCAATGATAATCTACTGCTGATAAAACACTCATTGTATTGAAACAAGAGCACACAGCTTACTAAGTGACATATCTCTGGAATCAGAGCCACTTGCTCTATATTAGGCTGCTCTCAGATTAGATAGCAACAGTCTGCTGACAGATTTCCTTAAAAAGACTACCGTTTGGCTGCATACAAGACAACCAGTGGTCACTTAATATTTTGTTTAGACAGACCGACTGCCCTTCTATGTGTACAGATCGAAAATTAAAATGATCATTCTGGGTGCATAGAAGAACATGGTCTAAACAGCACATACACTGACAAAAATGATTATTTTTAAGCAAGCACAAAAAGGAATTTTACTGGTTAAACGAGCAGTTTCTTAATTTGTCTGGTGATTTTCAGCTTGTGTAGTTGGGTCAATAACTGGAAAACTGATGTTCTTAGAAAAGCTTGTAGCTGATTATTGGTCATTAGTCATGCGGTGACTAACAAGGTTTTATGAGATACCAGCAAATTCCCCAGGGAGGTGCCATAACACTGAGAGTACACAGGGACCACAAAACGGAAGGTACCAGGGGACCCGAGTCACCACCTGCGGCTGTACCCTGCACTCCTTGACGTGCCTATACGGGTTATTTCACCCCATCGCTGACCACATTCCTAAGCCCTTGCTTGCCCTAAACTCACCCTGACTAGTGAGCAGGCACTAGTCTCGCCTCTATTATACAGAAACACAAGGGTAGGAAAACAGATAGGGAAAATAGTCATGAAAAGGAAAAACACTCCAAGTAGCTTCAATGCAGTTAACACCACAGCTGCAGACTACACGAAAAACTTCTTCCAGAGCAGGCTCCTTCCAAAGTTGACCACATAGAACTAAAGATTCAGTTTCTATCACAGGCATCAGCTGATCAGCCACATGTACTTAACTAGTGAAGGTAAGTGATAGCAAGGAGCTGCACCTGAGATTAAAAGCTACCGCCAGCAGCCAGGCAGGAAAGGGTGCTTAACCCTTACAGCACTACTAGCTAGCAAGAGGATGTCATTCAAGTATCAGTAACGGATCTGCAAGCAGCAAGGCATTGTGACCTTCTGATTCCAGACTCGCCGCAGGTCACCCCTGGACAGGATGCACTCATGACATTACTATAAGTCAATGTGCACATTCAGTCCTTTCCTGTGTTTTTTTTTTCTGCACCTAAAACCACCTTTTCTGGAAGTAGAAATTCTGCAATCATATCACTCGTTTCTCATCATTTTTGTATCATGTTTGAAACTTTTTTTTGGTTATAAATTACACATTTGCTTTGTCTACTGTACAAGTATAACAAAGCTACTTTTGTTTCCTAAAAAATGCTTGAAAAACATACCAGAAACTAAGCAATGTTACTGTAAATACGTTGGTTGCATTTTTTCCAGTGTTTTTTAATTTTCTCACTTCCTTCTATGGGTTAAAAACACTGCAAAAACGATGAAAGAATTGGCATACTGCAGATTTAAAAAATGCTGCAATTCTCAAATTCAGTCAGAAAAAAAAAACAATCGCATGCATGAGTTTTCTGAAATTCAAGCTTTTGTTAGTACTGTAAAAATATCTTGTTTCCCCCCTTCAGTTCTAGGCATGTTTTCACCTTCCTGCCAAGCCATATTTTACAATTCTGACCAGTATTACTTTATAAGGTAATGATTCTGGAAAACTTCAACATATCCTAGTGATTCTGAGACTGTTTTTTGTGAAACTTTGTACTTTATGTTAATGAATAGAGATTGAGGGCACTGCAGCCAAATTTGAGATGCTGACCCCTGACTGCTGGCCCCCTATGCTAAGTTTTAGGAGGTTCCCCTCCCTGGAAAGACACTGTTCAGCTCCCCCGCCCCTTGGTGGTATGACTAGCTATTGCCCTGCCTTCCGGATATATGTCACCGCGCTGCCCAGCTTTCGGTCTCTCTGTTCCAGGACACGGACCTGTTTCCCGCCCTCCCTCCTCTTTGTTTTTATAAGTTTTGCTGTGTTTCACTGTGTTAAGTCGCAGCAGCGGAAGGGGTAGGAAAAGTGGTGCTGAAATACCTGCACTGGACGGCCAGAAGGCGGAAAATTTCCCTAAACCCGGTGGTGCTTGCTGGTAATGCCTAATTTAAAAGCTGCAACCAAAATTTATGCCAAAGTAAAGATGAGAGTGTTTTTTCCTCATGCCTCTCCAAAATTGAATAAGTGAAATCAAAGCATTTTCACTTATAAAGAACGGTGTGGTATCTTTCTAGGGGGGAAAAGTGGTGTTTGGGTCTTGGCAGTCGAGGAAACCTGTTCAGTAAAGGTTCGCCAATTTCAAATTCAGTACAAGCCTGAGCATGTTCGTTTGGGCTCAGTAACCCCGAGCCCCTCCCCAAAAGTTGGTAATGTTTGTTTTTGTTCCTTTTCTGCTCCTGAACGCTGGCTGTGTTTCCAAAAATGATTTTTAAACCGTATTTTTTCCTTTTGGATAGGATTGTGGTGCTGTTTGATGTGGGGATGTGTAAAATCAGTTCAGGAGAAGGGGAGTCTGGCCTGTGAGAAGCCAGAGGTGCCCGGTGCCATTTTTTTTCTTAACTATATTTGTGGATATTGCAAACATTCACAAGGTTCAGACAGAAGGGCTTCTGTGATTGGCTGCATAAGTCCGTGTACATATAAATTGCGGACATGTTGCCTCAACGCCCTTTTCTGAATTTGAAATGTTAGGGAAGCTGCTGCTGCTGGTGCTTCCGTCATTGCTGCTAGACAGTGAGGTTTAATTCTACGTAGTTCAAATAGATAGGAGAGTGAAAGTTTAGAATAGTGACATGCAGTGAAACTTAGCTTAGCTAGAGGTTTAATGCTAGGTAGTTGAGATAGATAACAGAGCAATAGTATACAATAGGGTAGTTTAGGGAAAGGTGTGTGTGTGTGTGTGTGTGCCACAAATTGGCACATTTCATGATTGAAAAAAGGATTGGTACTTGTTGTGCCTGCTAAAGAGTTTCCAGTGAAGTATATAAATATTGCTAAGTATTACTGGTTGCTGAAAAGTAAGCAAACACAGTCATAAGTATTGTTACTTATTAGTGCCTGGCCTAAGAAAATATCAAGTGAAGTATCTAAAAAGTGGTTCTTCGCAATTTTAATTGCCTGGTGAAAATCTGCAAACACAGTTATTGTTACTATTGTTACTTGTTAGTGCCTGGCCTAAAAAATGCTAGGGAAGTGTCTAAAAATTGGTTATTGTCAATTTTAATTGCTTGGTCAAAAATCTGCAAACACAGTTATAGTTATGGTTACTTGTTAGTGCCTGACCTAAAAAAAAATTTGCTAGGGTAATATCTAAAAAGTGGTTTAGGCAATTTTAATTGACTGCTAAAAATTATGCAAACACATTTATAGGTGTTAGTAGTTAGTCGTGTGTGGCCAAAAAGTTGCTAGGGAAGTATCTAAAAAGTGGTTCTTGCCAATTTAAATTGCCTGGTCAAAATTCTTCTAACAAATTTATAGGTATTTTTGCTTGTTAGTGCCTAGCCCAAAAAAATTCCTAGGGAAGTATCTAAAAACTGGTTCTTGCCAATTTTAATTGTCTGCTCAAAATTGCACAAACACATTTATAGGTGTTGATAGTTAGCCATGTATGGCCAAAACAGTTGCTAGTGAAGTATCTAAAAAGTGGTTCTTGCCAATTTTAATTGCGTGGTCAAAATTATGTTAATTATTGGTATTGTTGCTAGTTAGTGCCTGGCCTAAAAAAATAGTAGTAAGGAAGTGTTTGAAAAGTTTTTCTTTGCAACAAATTGCCAGCTCAAAATTACGCAGTGAATTACATGTATAGATATTCTTAGTAGTCCCTGCTGAAAATTTGTTATTGAACTTCTTGGCACTTTTACAGTGTCTGCTCCAAATAACACCGTAAACCACATTTTTAGTTGGGTACCTTTTAGTGTGTTCACAAAATCGCCAACTCAGGCAGGAAATAAATAATTTATCTTTTGTGTCAGATGTCTGAGGGGTGTGGGCGTAGGGTTGCAAAACATCTGTTTTAAAGGGGAAAGGTACATTAACTATGAGTGGTAAATCACAATGAGGTTGTCATGGAAGGGGGAATAGGCAGTGTGTTGGCGGTTCTGTTAGTCAAAAGTCTAGTGAGCAAACTCCGGCTCATCCTATCCCATGAGAAATGAGAACAACTTCCATTTCTAGACAGCCTACTCCACTAGACTTCTTTGACATCCCCACATCGCTTCAAATTTGAAATGCGGCTGATAAACAACATGTGCTGGAGTGGATATCAAGCAGTGCATCAAGTGGCCTCTTCTCCTCTTCCTGCACCTCAACATCACACACAGTTCATTCCTCCAAGGTGCCACGCCACTTACACTTATTTGCGTTCACGTCACAAATCGCCTACTAGAAAACTGACTGTGGAGAACCACGCATGGGCGAGTCTCAAGAGCTGATCACACATTCTATTCTATGGCCATCACAGGTCCATTTCAAAGATTCCCAGACTGCTGAGGAGGAAAGAATGTGCACCAATGCCCAACACTTTTGTTAGTTGGATCCTTGACTGGCCGAAGTAGGGTCCCAGCAGGATCCAGACCCTTGTCAACTGACATTAACCACCAGGGGTAGAGGTGATGATGATGAGACTCAGATACTTGAAGCGCAAGCATACTGTCCTTGGATGTCAGGTCAGGAAGAGGAGTGGGACAACATAGAGCCTGATGATGAAATTGTAAATCCACTTAGTGTGAACCCAGAGGCACGCAGCTGTGTAGCTCAGCAGATGAGGAGGAGGAGGAAGTGAGGGTGTTGCATTAGCAATTCAAGCACAAACATATAGGGTGATTTGCCTAGCCTGGGCTTTTTTTGAGACAGCAAAGGATGACCTAACCTTCATTATCTGCCAACGTTGTAAACAATGATTTAGGAGAGGCAAAAATTAAAATATTTTGATGACTTCATGCATGAACAACACATGTGCAACCAGCATGCATTACTGTGAGAATCTCACTGCGCTAAAATGTGGACTACCGAGTCTGCCCAACCACCGGCCACCAAATCAATCACTTCTGTGTCCGCTGACTCTGCTGGTCTCAAGAATCCCTTCAGGTTTTACGAGGAAGCTGCACTCAAAAAATATCTAAAAATTTCAACGTGTGCACAGTGCCTAATACTATGACAACATTGTTCCCAGCAGTGGCCTGGGAATAAGAGATGCATCAAGGCATCCTCTCCATGCTTCTCCTATTCCAGTTGATAGCTGTTTCCATCCGTCTCAGTGATTATCCTGTCCCCCAGACATTTTGGGGAGTTTTCATGAAAATGCCTGCGTTTCCTATTGACTTTCATTATACTCGTTACTCAAATCAAGTCTGTCCGAGCCTCCAACCAGCTCGATTCAAGTACCGAACAATGCAGGTATTTTAGTGCTCGCTGATCACTAGTTACTAAGTATAAGTCTCGGCTATGTGTCCAAGGTACTTAGCATAATTTTGGTAACTATTAATATTGTCATGAAAGGAACATCCATGTGCAAATGAGGTCAAAATCCATATACAAATGGAAGTCCAAATAAGATGTTGACAGAATACTCTTACATTATTTCACAGATCTTTCATTCATATAAACTTGTACTTTAAATTCCTCCTCTAATTTGCAGCGGCTGGTACAGCCTTTTGTGTATTCATCATATGACGCAATAATGTGTAAAGATTAGGGATGATCTTATACTTCGATTATTCGGTGTTGCGAATATATTTCAAATACGCTATTCGACTATTCGATGCACAATGTAAGTCTATGGGAAGCCCAAATAGTTCCGAATAGTTGTTATTCGGGTTTCCCATAGACTTACATTGCGCATCGAATATTCGCGAATAGTCAAATAGCGGCGAGGTATTCGGAAAATATTTGCGAAGCCGAATAATCGAAGTATTCAATCATCCCTAGAAAAGATCCATACAGAATTTTATTGAATTGATGGTAGTATTGTGCATATTATCCCTCTTGAAGCATGACATTGCCTTCTCTAAACAAAGTCAAATTAATCAGTCCTTTATGTTATATTATACAAAAATGCAAATGAATCTATTCCATGCTGCTTTGGTAAATCCGGTTATATATCGCCTCAAATCTGAAATAAAATAAGGATTTTTGCTATTACGTGCCACAGACATAAAAAGTCAGAGAACTATATTTTATTAAACATTTTAAGCTTGAAGTTCAAATGGAAAATTCATGATTAAATTAAAGTTAAACATTTATGTACAACCTCCAGTCAGTCTAATCCGGGCGCTCACGCCGCTTTCATTTTGATTGTGCCTAAATTTTAATTATAAATTTTGTAACATTTACAACATCTGATGCCTATTACCGACTCTGTCATATTCTCCGCTTTGATTATGTAAGTGAATTCATTGCCGTATTACTTACCTTCATTTCAATTTGTTTTGTGTCACAATTTTGAAATAGCAGCTTTACTCGGGTTTTGCCGTCATCTGAGGAGCCTTTCAATTGGGAAAACTTAAATCTCCAGATTATGTTCTAAGACGGAAAAAAAAATGGATCAAATCTGATCTGCAGTCATTGTGAGAATATAGACATATATATTTAGATTATACGATTTTTTTTTAGCTTTTTCCATATTCAAACGTCGGTTGAGAATCACTTTAACCCCTTCGCGATATGGACAATTTTTGGATTTTCATTTTCTCATCCCCTCCCTCCAAAAGTCATAACATTTTTGTTTTTCTGGCCACATAAATGTACAAGGGCTTGTTTTTTGTGGGACGAGTTGTACTTTTGATTGACACCATTCATTTTACCACATAGTGTACTGCAAAAAAAAAAATTCAAGTGCTGTAAAATTATTAAAAATGCATTTCTGAAACAATTTCTTTTTGTAACGAATTTGTATTTATGGGGTATATTTTGTCTTAAAAATTACCTTCAAATAAGATGATCCTGATCCATATGATTAAACTTGAAAATGAATATATATACATGCGGTCAAAATTGTTGGTACCCCTCATTTAATGAAATAAAAACCCACAATTATCATAGAAATAACTTGAATCTGACAAAAATGATAATAAATTAAAAATCTATGAAAATGAACAAATGAAAGTCAGACATTGCTACTTTTCAACCATGCTTCCACAGAATTTAAAAAAAACCCTCATGAAATAGGCCTGGACAGAAATGATGGACCCTTAACTTAATATTTTGTTGCACAAAGTTTTGAGGAAATCACTGCAATCAAACAATTCCTGTAACTGTCAATGAGACTTCTGCGCCTCTCGACAGGTATTTTGGCCACTCCTCAAGAGCAAACTGCTCCAGCTGTCTCGTGTTTGAATGTTGCCTTTTCCAGACGGCATGTTTCAGCTCTTTCCAAAGATTCTCAATAGGATTTAGATCAGGCCTCAAAGAAGGCCACTTCAGAATAGTCCAATGTTTACCTCTTAGCCATTCTTGGGTATTTTTAGCTGTGTGTTTTCGGTTATTATCCTGTTGCAAGACCCAAGACTAAGCATTCTGAAACTGGGCAGCACATTTCTCTCTAGAATCGCTTGATAGTCTTGAGATTTAATTTTACCCTGCACAGATTCAAGACACCCTGTGTCAGATGCAGCAAAGCAGCCCCAGAACATAACAGAGCCTCCTCCATGTTTCATAGTAAGGATAGTGTTCTTTTCTTGATATGCTTAATTTTTCCATCTGTGAACATAGAGCTGATGTGCCTTGCCAAAAAGTTCAATTTTTGTCTCATCTGTCCATAAAACATTCTCCCAGAAGCTTTGTAGCTTATCAACATGTAGTTTGACAAATTCCAGTTTGGCTATTTAATTTTTTTTTCAACAATAGTGTCCTCCTTGGTCGTCTCCCATGAAGTCCACTTTGGCTCAAACAACGATGGATGGTGCAATCTGACACTGATGTTCCTTGAGCTTGAAGTTCACTATCTGTAATCTCTTTAGAAGCTTTTCTGGGCAGTTTTGTTACCATTCCTGCTATCCATTGTTTTGATTTGTCATCAATTTTCCTCCTGCGGCAACGTCCAGGGAGGTTGGCTACAGTCCCATGGATCTTACATTTCTGAATAATATGTGCAACTGTAGTCACAAGAAAATTAAGCTGCTTGGAGATGGTCTTATAACCTTTACCTTTAACATTCTTGTCTATAATTTTCTTTCTAATCTCCTGAGACAACTCTTTCCTTCGCTTCCTCTGGTCCATGTTGAGTGTGGTACACACTATATCTCCAAACAGCACAGTGAGTATCTGTAGCACTATATAAAGGCACACTGACTGATTACAAGATTGTAGACACCTGTGAGGATATAATTAGTGGGCATAACTTGATTTATCATGTCCCTTTTCTCACATTGTTTTCAGGGGTACCATCATTTCTGTCCAGGCCTGTTTCACACAATTTAAAAGAAATTAAACTCATGAAAGCAAGGTTGAAAAGCAATGTCTGACTTTCATTTCTTTATTTTCACAGATTCTTAATTTATTATTACTTTGTCAGATACAAGTTATTTCTTTGACCATTGTGGGTTTTTCTTTCATTAAATGAGGGGCACCAACAATTCTGACCATGTGTGTATTTAAGATGACGTTGCCAGATCTAAAAGTATAATAATTGTCTGGGCCAGGCATATACAGTGGGTGCAGAAAGTATTCAGACCTCTTTAAATTTTTCACTCTTTGTTTCATTGCAGCCATTTAATAAATTCAAAAACAGTTCATTTTTTCTCATTAATGTAAACTCTGCACCCCATCTTGACAGAAAAAAAACAGAAATGTAGAAATTCATTAAGGTGGCAGCATCACGGTATGGGGGTGTTTTTCAGCTGCAGTGACAGCACGACTGGTTGTAATTGAAGTAAAGATGAATGCGGCCAAGTACAGAGATATCCTGGAAGAAAACCTCTTCCAGAGTGCTCTTGACCTCAGACTTGGCCAAAAGTTCACCTTCCAACAAGACAATGACCCTAAGCATACAGCTAAAATTACAAAGGAGTGGCTTCAGAACAACTCTGTGACCATTCTTGAGTGACCCAGCCAGAGCCCTGACCTAAACCCAATTGAGCATCTTTGGAGAGACCTGAAGATGGCTGTCCACCAACGATTACCATCCAACCTGACGGAACTGGAGAGGATCTGTAAGGAAGAATGGCAAAAATCCAGGTGTGAAAAACTTGTTGCATCATTCCCAAGAAGACTCATGGCTGTACTATCTCAAAAGGAGGGAGCTTCTACTCAATACTGAGCAACCGGTCTGAATACTTATGACCATGTGATATTTCAGTTTTTCTTGTTTAATCAATTTGCAAAAAATTCTACATTTCAGTTTTTTTCTTTCAAGATGGGGTGCAGAGTGTACATTTATGAGAAAAAAATGAACTTTTTTGAATTTACTAAATGGCTGCAGTGAAACAAAGAGTGAAAAAATTAAAGGGGTCTGAATACTTTCTGTATCCACTGTATGAATGGGTTTTCTTGTTATGAGACAAGGTTCTAAATATATCATTCTAAGTCCCTCAGAATATTAGTACATTTTTTATACCTATCCATTATCTTTAGATTTTTCTTCTTAGTATTTGGCTGCAATATTCAGTGTGAGATGATTGTGATTAAGATGAAATTCCTCCTGACAATGTTTTGTAGTTTTTGCATTCAGGCACAGGGGTATTTTGATGTCACTTCTTTAGCCTCCGGTATGACATTAGTTTCTCTTTCTTCTTCTAGCAGAGTGATGCGGTTCCATTTCCCTGTAGCCTGCGGCTCTTTCTTCAGGCTTAGCATTTTTTTCTCTAATCTTTTCCTGTTACTTAACGTTTGAGTCATAAGCTGATTTTCTCTGAGATTTGCACATTTTGTGAATTACTTGACTGTTTTTCACTTAGTTCTCTATTATGTTTATCCTTTTAATCAAATAATATGCAACAGATTAGTAATTATGCTAAATCTAATGATGGCTATTTGTAGCATCCAGAAATGTCGCCGTGCTGGGGACCCTGTAGAAGAGCAGATTATGGGCACCTTGCTCTAAATTTACTTGGCAAAGATCATCTCTTATTTGTCAGGAATAATTGACCAGTAAGGCCGAGTTCACACATCCATGATATATAGTCTAAACAAAGATTGCATTATCCAACCTGTCAGTGGTTCTTTTGAATCAAACCTAGTTAGCTTGGGTCAGGAGACGCATGGGTCCTACAAAGATCATGACACATGACTTTGTGAATAGAACCTAATTGTGAGCTGTGTAATCCATTAGACTACATATATTATAAAAAATGTATATGAAAGTCAATGGGTAACATCTTCCAGAAAAATGCTTAAGTTCCCTATTGACTTCTGTTATACTCGGTAAACGAGTTGAGCCCATCCGAGCGTCCAATTTCTAAATACGAGTACCGAGCACCCAAGCATGGTACTTCCCCCTCATCACTGGTCATTTCTTTTAACTACTTTAGGGTTCGTAAACTTTAAAGCAGTTCCACTGGGAATCCACTTGCTCTCTATACATAACAGAATAGAATGAAAGCCAATAGCGGTGGAGACGTCATGAAAGCAAGGGCAAAACCGCCCATGAAGTAGAACTACATAACATAACAACGGCAATGAATATGATAAAATCTCTTTACTTTATTGACAAAAAATTGGAGGCAGGTTGGACCTTTTTGCACATTAATTTCCTTTCAGCTCTTTTAGACTCGGCAGGATTTCACTCCTTTGTAACAGCTTTCATGCTGAAGTGTGTCTTGCATACAAAGGAAAAGAAAAAAGCAGTTTTCTATAGGACAATATATTGTTCTTACTTATACAAACAACCATTTTTGAGAAAGAGAAATGCAGCAAGGCTGCTGTCTGCAAACATGTGCTGCTAATAGGAGTATTTTTACAGGGAACATGTCACATATAAAATGCAGTCCAATCTGTACACACCATGAGGAGCAGAGCAAATAATGTAATCAATTGTGGGAAAGCACTCCATATAAAGTATATCCTTGTACCTTATTCATTTAAACCCTACTTGTAGAGATGGGTGAGTCTGGTTCGGGACGGAACTTGAACCCGAACATCTACTTGGATGGCAAACCACATATAAGTCTGAGAACCCAAACATTGGCTGTAAAAGGAAACATGACTGCCTGCTGCGACTTCAGGCAGAGACTGACTAAGCCATAGCTCTGACAGGTGATGTCACTGAGTTTGCCAGCTGTCGCCACTGGAAATACCCACGGTCCCCGTCTGTCACTGCAGGTAAACTCACCTCAGGGGAACTGATTGAACTCTGTGACCTCACATCAGGTGAACTAATTGACTTCAATGAGATCTGCATCTCCTGGCAGAAAAACGTGGGGGTGAGGGTTTGCCAAGAGATGCAACTTTGGTGCTGAAATTTATATACCAGAGTTCTGCATCAAATCTGCATCTTCTACCATTAAAAGCATCTAAACGTGATGCAATTTTGGTGCAATATTTATGCGATTTTTTTGCCAGGAGAGGCAGATTTGGTGTAGTAATTTGGTGTATAAAGTTAAGCACCAAATCTGCATCTCGGTAAAAAAAATGCGGTTTTCTGCCTGGAGATGCAAGTCTCATTGAAGTCAGTGACTTCTCCTGAGGTGAGAATTCTGAGTTCAATCAGTTGACTTGAGGTGAATTTACCTGTGGTCACTGGTGGGAGACAGTGGGAACCTCCAGCTATGACTGTTGGTAAACTCAGTGATGTCACCACTCAAAGCTGTCAGTCTCTGCATAAAGCCACGGCTAGTGGTCATGTTTTCTAAAGTGCCCGAGTGCTGCAACTTCAGTATGTAGTAGAGTCGGGATTATTGTGGGACCTAATGTGGATTACGTCGGACCTAGGTGTTTTGGGGGTTAATAAATTAGAGAAAGAAGGGTTTTTTGCATTTTATTTCAAGTAAAGGATTTTTTTCACTGTTTGTATTTATTTCTTTTCACTTACAGGATTTCAAATGGGGGATCTCATAGGACATATACCCATTTTAAATCTAGGGCTTAGTGGCAGCTGTGAGCTGTCATTAACCGCTTATATTACCCTGATTGTCATCACACCAGGGCAATCAGAATGAGCTGGGTAAAGTGCTGGGATTGTCGCATCTAATGGTTGTGACAATTCTGGGTGGCTGTTATTTTTAGCTTAGCGGGCCCAATAACCATGGGCCTCACCAGGCTGAAAATAGGAGCCCCACGCTGTTGGCTTTATCATGGCCGGTTATCAAAATTGAGGGGGACTGCATGCCTTTTTTTACATTATTTATTTAAATAATTAAAAAAAGCTGCATAGGGTACCTCTTATTTTGATACACAGCCAATATAAGCACATTGCTGAATGCTGCAGCCTGTAGCCATATGCTTTATTTGCACTTGTTATCACAATATGGAGGAACCCCATGTCAATTTTTTTATATATTTATTTTTACACCACTATAGGGACACAGACTGTGTGTGATTCCAACCAATCACAGATGCTGTCACACAGGGTGGGGGCACAGTCTGACTGTAACCAATCTCAGATGCTGGGACTGCCGGTGGGTGGGTCAAAATGTATGAGAGCTAATAGGCGGATCCAGAAGTAGTGTTATAACTGTGGCAAAGGTCGGTAAGTATAACGGCCTTGCTTTATTCCTTATTTCTTTCTTTTTTTTTATTATTTTCCGGGTGGCTGAATCCAAACAATAACACAGACGTCCCTTAGAAGTCTGTGTGTGAACACTAGGTATCGGATATGGAACCCGAACAGTTTGAGTTTTCCAATCACTACTGTGTTTCCCTGAAAATAAACCATACCCTGAAAATAAGCCCTAGCAGGAGTTTTCAGCCTCTTCGGCATAAGGCTTAAATATAAGCCCTACCCCGAAAACAAGTCCTAGTCGCGGTTCAATAATGAAGTGTCTATGCTGCTAAAACAGTTAAAGAATACTGCAGGACACTTCATTATAGAAAGCAGACACCCCCAAAAGAGAGAAAAAAGACAGAAGACCCCCAATCATACTCACCAGACGCCGAACGAGAGGACCTGCAGTGGAATGTATCAAGGACCAGTGGTGGAACGCCGACCTACACATGTCAGATCGCACACCCACACACATCAGATAGCACAGACAATCACACATCAGATCGCACACACGCACTCACCACATCTGATGATACCGGTTGCTTCTGGCCAGCAAGGAACCTGGGATCCAGTGCAGTGGAGTGTGAGGACCTGTGGTGGAACACATGGAGGACCTGGGTGGAACGCATCAATGCATTCCACCACAGGTCCTTTAAGCATTCTACCATAGGTTCTCGAGCTCCACTGCACTGTGTCCCAGGTTTCCCTACCGGTTGGAAGTGTGTGTGTGTGTGTGCGATTGTTTGTGCGATCTGATGTGTGTGTGGGTGATCTGATGTATTTGAGTGTGTGGACCAGAAACAGGGGAGGCCCGCTGAAGAACTCAGGAGGACCTGGGAGCGATGCAGGTGTCCAGGGTCTGGTAAGTATGAGCCTCCTGGGAAAGGGGATCTGCTTTTTGGGGGGGGGGGGTAACCTGTGGAAACCGTGTTTCCCTGAGAATAATCCCTACTCCGAAAAAAAGCCCTAGCACATTTTAAGGGTCAAAAATAAGACAGTGTTTTATTTTTGGGGAAACGGTACTTGCTTGTTATTTCAGGCAACTTTTCACAATAGGCTGTCATGTGTGTGTGACGCCCTGGACTAGTCAAGTCATCCCAGGTAGTCCCATGCACATACACACCCCCTCCCTAGTAAGGTGACAGCAGCCAACCTACAAACCTTTGTCACCACCCTCCGGGTTTGATGTTCACACCAGGGGAGCAGAGCCAGGTGGTTGGCTCCACCCACCGAGGAGTTCACAGGCCCGGAGGTGGGAAAAACAGTGAAGGGTAGTCTAGTTTTGGTCTTGACAGTGAAAGGACGTGAGGAGAGTCAAGTTCAAGGGCAGACCTGTGCTCAGGCCTGCCAAAGTCTACACGAGGTGTCTGGGTTGGAGCCCAGGCACCTTTGGCAAAGAGGCAGACAGTGGTGGCCGCCTGCAGGAGTTGGGATTACAGCCGGTGGAACCAGGGTCGGGCGGTGGCCCGCCGGTACCGAACCTGGGAACAGATTGGAAACCGGAGCACCAGGAGGGGTACTCAGACCCAGTACAAGGCCCAGAAACAACTAGGCTAAGTCAAATCAACTGATTGAGGACTGGACTTTAGGACCTTTCCCACATAAGACCCGACTGAAGACAACAGCCCAACCATTAAGGTAAAGCAAGCCACCGCCAAGGCATAGAGACCCAAGGGGCCAGCGTCTGCGAGCAAACAGGGCTCTTCCGACACACAGCAAGCTGGGGAGCGGGCTACCGTTGCTTAGGCATAGGAGTCATAACATTTACACAAAAGAGGTGCAGGAGAAAGGCAGAAACCACCAACCTGATAAGGGGAAGCTGCAGCCGGCTGCGGGCACCGTTCATCTCGTTTGGTTTACCAGACACTCCAGGGTATTTTATCATAGTGAGTACACCAGTGCCTTCGGGCCGTGCTGCACTGCACCAGCACCCCAGAATGCCTCCATCCGCTCGCCTCAGCCCCTCCCCCGGGACCACCATCTCCCTACCCACGGAGGGGGTCAACACCAAGCTGCGCAACACCATCCCCGGGCGCCTCGTCAATGGCAGCGGTGGTGTCCATCCATTCACCACAACCCGTGGGTGGCGTCACGAACTTAAATCCCGCTGCAAACCACCACGGCTCTGGCCGTGGACCTCCGCACCAAAGTCCCTACGTGTAGTGCCAATCCCCTTTCAGAGCGACGTGACCCCCGGGTCCGTGGAAGAGCTCAAGCCACCCACCGACGAGCACGGATCCGAGCGGCTCGGCAGCCGGCCGAGCCCCGGGGCGGTACATGTGTATTAGAGAAATAACACTTTGTTAATGATTATTACATGACTGACATCCTGCTTTTTTCACCAGTTTTCCCTACTGCAAGCTCTATCTCTAATTTTCAGCTGTATCTGAGCTTTAGTGTGAAAATTAGCTACTATGATATATCCCAAACACAGTTCACAGAATTGTATATAATAATTTCTGCTCCCCTGCCTCTGTGTACTATATGTTCAGAAGCAGTAGCAGCATGGAGAACCTTGTACAGCAGAACCAATCAGCATTGCTGTGATTTCAGCTCTGGGGGGAGATAAAACACAATAGAAAGCAGCACAGCTCACAAATGTAGACAGATAAAAAGCTGTGAATAAAAAGCTCAATAGGAACAAATGACAGACAAACAGTACTAAAAACATAATCCAGCTGCTGCAGAATCCACACACTCAAAGGCAACAGGATATTCAGGAACCAAAATACAATGTGGAAAACATCTGCGCTGCTGTAAAATGATGAAGGTCCAAAGTTTTGAGTGAAAAATATAGGTGGTTTTTATATTTATGCATTTCAAAGTGTTCGTCACTTCTTCTTTGCATAAGTGGATTTCTTGATGAAGAAATGAGGATACACCTTGAAACGCGTTGAAATAAATAGTTCAGCCAGACTTTAGAGAAAGTACAGTTCTGGACCCGGACTTGACCCGAACACCAATGAAAGTCACTAATTGGGTTGTTCAGGTTTCCACCCACATTCAACCAGGCATAAACAGATCACTTCCGGGGGCAGGTGAGTGGGATCTCTCCATTTTTATTTTTTGGTGCACACTACATCCGATAACGTTGTTGTGTGAGTCATTCAAACACAGTAAGCGGCTCGTACAGGACTGTGCACCGAGTGTGTAACATTATATCCCCCCAGCCTGTATCATATTGCAATCAGGCTTCAGCAGTAGCTATTGTCATTGATTTGGTGGGGGTTGCATATATATATTGTTCTTCTCAGCATGGGACTTCTCCAATCTACAACTTGGTAAACAGAACAGAGCCAGCAGTCTAAAGTCCATTCATGCATCAAATGGCCAGGGGGAGGTGTGCCCACCTAAGGGGCTGATCCCAGGAGAGAAGAACATGTTAGTTCAGTTAGTTGGATCTCGGCTGGAGACGTACTAGGATCTATAGCTGAGGCTGGATCCTGGGGTCTGTGTGTGTGGACTGTTACAGACTGGAGATCCGCGGCCACGTGGAGTTATGCTTTGTTG
This sequence comes from Anomaloglossus baeobatrachus, assembly GCF_048569485.1. Classification (NCBI taxonomy): domain Eukaryota; kingdom Metazoa; phylum Chordata; class Amphibia; order Anura; family Aromobatidae; genus Anomaloglossus; species Anomaloglossus baeobatrachus. The sequence goes on along the minus strand of NC_134355.1, from coordinate 604,470,878 downwards.
AGTGAAGGGTGAGGACCTCTGCTAAGGCAAGCTCCTTATCGCCCGTACATGGACGATTGGACGTTGAGGACTTTTGCATTCTCCTTGGCGCCCCCGGACCTATTTCCTTTGTGTGGACTCTAAAGAACCATTTTAATATTGCATTTTTTATGCTCCCTGCCTCATTAAATTTTCTTGGATTGTTCCTTGGCCTGGCGTCCCTTACTGCTGTGTCGCATACCCCGTCACAAACTGGTGGCAGCGGCGGGATCAGAGCAGAAAGAATGGAGGACAACGGCCCATTAACATCTGGAATCAGAACCTCAGAGTACAAGAACTGGACTGTGGTGAGCCTACAAACAATGGCCCGTGAATTAGGAGTCGGTTACAAAGGACTCTCTAAGGAGCAACTAATTGAGGCATTGGAAAACGCTTGCCTGCAAGATGGCACCGAGGAACAATTTCCACAGCAAAGGGAGGAAAGACGGGAGCTGGAGGTAAATACCCAAAAAAGTCAATGGATTGTGTGGTATGAGGAGGAGATGGCACTGCTTGGAGATGAGGCCACCATAGAAGATAAGAGGGAGGCTATTCGCGGAGCTAAGGAGAGGGCATTGCTGGAGAGGAGATTTGCTGTGGAAGCAGCTAGAGGCTCCAGACAAACTTTAACCACAGCACCAACTATGAGGGAATTCTCCAGAGTGTCCCGCAAGGACTTTAAGCCATTTAATGAAGCTGCAGGTGACATTGAGGGCTTCTTTCAGGACTTTGAGCATCAGTGCCGATTAATGGAAGTCCCAGAAAGAGAGCGAGTCAGACACCTGGTGGGCCTCTTGGAGGGTGGAGCTGCCGACGCCTATAGAGCTATGGAACCTCAGTGGAATTGTGAGTATGGGGAGATAAAACAGACCATTCTGGAACATTATGCTGTGACCCCAGATACTTATAGGACTCAGTTCCGTACGTTAGCCTGTGATGGAGAAGTGTCTTTTAAGATGTTTGCCCACAGACTGAAACAAGTATGCCATCGCTGGCTGGAGGGAGAGGGGGCCTTAACTTGGGAGACGTTCATCCAGGTCATCCTAAAAGAACAGTTTTATGCCAAGTGCCCTACTGAGATTCGGGAATGGGTGCGTGAGAGGAGACCAGAGACAATGGAACAAGCTGCTGCTCTAGCTGATGAGGTGCTCACTATCAAGCCTCAATGGAAGAAGCTGCTAGCAGAGGGAGCAAAAATGACCACCTCCCCAACACCAGAGGTTCCTTGTCCTTCAGTGCCCAATGTTCCTCGACCTAGATCACCACCTCATGTGGATACCCATGTGGATATCCAGTTGTTTCTACCACATTTTTTGGAATACGACGAGGAGAGAAAGTAGAAGAGAGGAGATGTTATAGCTGTGGGCATCCCGGACATCTGCGGGCCACATGCCCATCTATCCAGTGGAGTCATCCTCCAAATCGACAACCACCTCCAGCACCTGCACCTCCCTATCAGTCACCAAGGTCTCCTACCTACTTCTCCAGAAGGCAAACTGGACGGAGTGAGACGCAGCGCAGATGTTATCAATGTGGGCAGCCTGGTCATCTGCAAGCTCACTGTCCAGGTGTTCAGAGGCAGAACAGCTGCAGACAACCTTTGCCTGTCCATTATCTACAGACACCCTCAACAGGAGAAGAGCTAGATTCAGGCCCTGATGATTTGCCAAGTGACCCTGATATCTTGACTTCCCTACCAGGAGTCTATGGAGTGCGAGCCACAGCCACGCGTTCTTATGATCTTCAGCATAAACATCTACAGGAGGTTGTGCTGGATGGCCAAAAAGTTGTTGGCTTTCGTGACACTGGGGCTTTTATCACCATTGCAGATCCCCGAGTAATTCAACCAGAAGCAATTCAAAAGGGACCAGGAATTGCCATGCACCTACTGTACCTGGGCACAGCGATGAACTAAATGCAACCACGCCAAACAGATTTCATTCATTTCAATACACTCCATGAAATTCCACTCCCCTTTGCTTCCTCATGATAACAGCTCATCACTGAGGTTTAGTCAAATCTTAGATGCCTTCACTCGGGGTGACTTTATTCTAAGAATGGATTGTTTGAGATGGGACAAACCTTTTTAGATATATTTCACATTCATTACAGGTTAGTCGGTATATTTATTGATTTACATGATGATATTAATAAAAACAGAACATCAGTGTAATGGAAATCAAAAATTATACCGTAAACTTCAGAATAATTAAGCTTGAGCTACTTTCATTATTGATCCACAGAGATATGCATTTTATAATAATACAATTAGAAACGGGAGAACTGTATTATTCAATAAGAATTATTCCACATTCCCTTACCTTTGATTTGCTGTCAAAACAGGTAAATCCTGATACAAAGTCAACCATGAAGCAAACGCCATCCCCCTGACTGTTGCAGGCATATGTTTTTGACTGTAAAATAAAATAAAAAATAAATAAATATAATAAATACATATTGAGTTACAATTTTACATTACAATACTGTATATTTAACATGAACTGTTTAAAGGGAACTTGTCACCAGGTTTTTCCCTTATGAGCTGCAGCCACCACCAATGAGCTCTTATATACAATATTCAAGACTACTGTATATATGTGCGCAGGCCGCTCTGTATAATGTAAAAAAAAGACCTTTATTATACTCACTTAGGGGGCAGTCTGGTGCGATGGGGGTTGCTACTCACGGGTTCGGCGCATCTTCTCTGCTGCGATCTCCATCCTCCTTCTTCCCAGCCCAATGTGGATGAGGAGCCATACCCATCGAACCCCCCCTATAATGCTCTATATAAGGGCTCACTGGTGGTGGTTGCAGCTCATAAGGGTACATGCTGGTGACAGGTTCCGTTTTAGGCCACGTGCGCACACTGCAGATTTACCGCGGATTTTATCGCGGATTTGCAGCGGATTTGCTGCAGAAAATGTGTTTAACATTGCTGCAGTCATTCCCCAGCAAAACCTATGGCTATAAAAAATGCTGCATTTTTTTATACCTGCGGATTTACCCGCTGAATTTCCTCTGCGGAATTAATGTGCATGTCACTGCTTTTCTGCAGGTACCTGCTGTTTTTGCCATAGATAATGGTAAAAAAACGCAGGGACCAATCCGGGAAAAAAGGTGGCAAAACCGTGGCAAACCGTGGCAAAAAACGCGGCATAAACGTGGCAAATTGCTGCAAAAATGTGGGTGCGGTACCCACGGTATTCTGCTAGAGGGTGCGGATTTTTCTTAAGAAAAGTCCATTTTCTAGTGCACACATAGCCTAACACAGGACATTTTGCTCCATACCCAGAAGTGGGTCATTCCAAGTCTAAACTCCAGAGAGTCAAGGTTTCCATATCTTGCACTGATGAAGGTCAAAAAGTCTTCAGCTGTTTACAAGCTGCAAGAAAAAGGTTCTGTACATAATAGACTGTATCTGTGCTATTCACAAGCTATTTTCTATGCATAATTTTTATGTATCCTCTTAAAGGGAATCTGTCAGCAGGTTTTTGCTATGTAATCTGAGAGCAGCATGATGTGGGGCTGAGATCCCGATTCCAGAGATGTGTCACTTACTAGGCTGTGGGTTGCTGTTTTAAAAAGATCAGTGTTTTATCAGAGGAGATTATCACTAGAAGACAAACTGCCCCATGCCTCCTAGTCCAACCATGACCCAGCACTGATTATCAGTTTTCTGTCACTGTACGTTGCACACAGAAAGCAGTGGTGTGTGCGGTGTTATACACAGCTCAGCACTCAGTGAACTGCTATTTCTGCAGGAGAGAAAATTGTAGTTCTATCACAACTGCTGTACTCAGTAAACTAAGTGATACATCGTGGGAATAAGGGGTACTTTACACGCTGCGACATCGGTAACGATTGCTAGCGATGTTGAGCGCGATAGTACCCGCCCCCGTCGCTCGTGCGACATTAGGTGCTCGCTGCCGAAGCGAAGATTATCGCTACGGCATCATCACACGCACATACCTTTTGAGTGACGTCGCTGTGACCGCCGAACAATCCCTCCCTCAAGGCGGAGGTGCTTTCGGTGTCATAGCGACGTCACTTGCGGCGTCACTAAGCGGCCGACCAATAAAAGCAAAGGGGCGGAGATGAGCGGGACGTAACATCCCACCCACCTCCTTCCTTCCTCATTGCCGGTGGACGCAGGTAAGCAGATGGTCGTTGCTCCCGCGGTGTTACACATAGCGATGTGTGATGCCGCAGGAACAACGAACAACATCGTACCTGTGGCAGCAGCGATATTAAGGAAATGAACGACGTGTCAACGATCACCATTTTGGAACGATTTTGCGATCGTTGATCATCGCTCACTAGTGTTACACGCTGCGATGTCGCTACCGGCGCCGGATGTGCGTCACTAACGACGTGACCCCGACGATATATCGGTAGCGATGTCGCAGTATATAAAATACCCCTAAGGGTCTTTGACTTTACAGATTGTTACTGTCAGATTACATTATAAAAACCTGCTAACAGATTCCCTTTAAAACCCTATATCAGTGAATTGTATATTTGCCCTTTTCTTAGCTAGCGTAAATGTGTTAGGCCTTACTGCTAGAGTTGAGCGAGTATCTAAGTATCTGTACTCACTATACTAATAATGAATACTGTCTAATACTCGCGTATTCATTCCGAATAGTGATACAATGCAAGTCAGTGGCGAAAAACTCACAAAGTAATGAGTAACATGAATGCCGTACTATTCATGCGAGTAGCGAATAGTGCGGAATTTGGGTTACTCATTACATTGCGAGTTTCCCCATTGACTTGCATTGCACACGCTATTCAGAATGAATACGCGAGTATTAGACAGTACTCATTATGAGTATAGCGAGTGCGAATAGTTAGCTACATGCTCAACTGTACTTCCTGTCCACTTGCGATTTAAGATGGCGAGTGTAATTAATAAAAAATCGGATTGCACTCGTGGTAATATTATTCAATGAGGAAGTGTCCATCTGTGAGTTTTTCCTCAGCTGTAATTAGGCTGAGGAAAACAATTTCAGCATTCTACGTATGGCTGCGTATATCACACGAGATTTGACAATGCAAGTCTATGGTTGTGAGAAAAAACGGACCGGACACGGATGGTGCATGTGCGTTCTGATTTTTCTTTTACACCCATAGACTTGCATTGGTGCATCTTGTACGATGTACACACATAAGTTCCCAGCCAGAACCCTCCTGGCAACAAATACAAAAAAAAGTATATATATAGATACAAATAGACTCTGTAGATAGATAGATAGATAGATAGATAGATAGATAGAATGATAGATATCTTTCCACTATAATGTCACAGCACCTCTATATATTGTAAACATGCACCCTTTAGTGCCTTTCAAGTGGCAGTAAAGAGTGTTTAGCCTGGTTTAACTTAAAAATAAATAATTACAAAAAACAATATGGGGTCCCCCTTATTATTGATAACCATCAAAGGTAAAGAAGAAACTGGGGGTTAAAATTATTAGGCTGGGAAGGTCCATGATTATTGGACTCTTCCCAGCCTAAAAATAGCAGCTTGAAGCTTCCACAGAAGCCCGGCTTTCCCGATTATCTCTATAATCCAGGAATGTCGTGGGAGCTGTCTGACTATGTTGGAGCTTGGAACTTTGCTTTCTAATAAATTAATGAACAAGTGACAGTCTCTTGTTTCTCCCTTTTTATGTATTTCAGGTTTCCTTTCCTGGACAGTGTTGGACTCCTTGGACTACATCGGACATGCTTGTTTTTTTTGGGGGGGGGGGGGTTTAGAAACTGGTGAACTAAGGATAGTGTCTAGAATTTATTTTTTTTTAATAAATTATTTTTGACTGTATGTTTCTTTCTTTTGACTTACTGGGTTAGTAATGAGAGATTATGATAAGCACCTCTCCATTAATAACGCCGGGGCTTAAACGGGTGGTTCACCCATATTTTTTATTGTATAGATCGATGCTATATTGAGAAACAATGTTTCTCTCAAATACCTTATGTTGGCAATAGTGCCTGTGAGAAGCGCTATTGCGGACCACTGTTCCCCGCTCCATAACCCCAGGGCTCCATGACCTCGGGGATCCGATGACGTCACGTCAAGTTCTGGACACGTCCCATCCCTGCAGCCAGCCCCAGTCTTCCTGACTCACTGAGCTGTGGGCGGTGTTTCACCGCTTGTCACAGCTCTGCGTGACTCCTGCTTGCAGCGCTCTGGGAGGGAGCTGATGGGCTGTGACGAGCGGTGAAACACCGCTCACAGCCCATCACTCACGGACACTGCAACCGGCCGCAGTGTCAGGAGCTTGATGTGATGTCACCGGATCCCCGAGGTCATGGAGCCCAGGGGTCACGGAGCGGGGATCAGCAGTCTGCAATAGCGCCTCTCACAGGCACAATTGCCAACATAAGGTATTTGAGAGAAACATTATTTCTCAATACAATAGCTTTCTAGACAAAAAAAAATATGGGTGAGCCACCCCTTTAATGCCATCTGACACTACACAGCTAACATCAACCCCAGAACATTACCCTGATTTCCACCTCATTGGGGCAATCAGGAAGAGCTAGGGTGAAGTGCCAGAATTGATGCATCTTATTGGATGCCACTAGAATAGCCAGGAATGCCACTGAAACTGTGAATAAATGGCAACCAGTGAGTAGAGGCGTTACAACATTTCTCCACCAAGTTTCAAAAAATGAGGATTTATTTTTTTTGGGTGGAGAACTTGATATCAACCTGAAAGTCTTTGATAGATGTTGGTCCGATTTCACTTGGACTCATCTTACTTTCCCAAATGACATTTGTTATTCCTATGTCTGCAGTTTCCTAGACTGATATCCGAAAAATGTCAAATGACCTAAGATTATTTTAAGACTGGAACATTTGGTGACCTTGTTATGCCAATGAGGATTTGAAAAGTTCTTGTAGCAACGTAAAATGTGAAGTCACTAAAAGTTTCCTTTCTAGTGAATATATTGTTACATAGTGAACGTCTGCTTTGTAGTGCTGACACATGGGTTATAATACACAGGGGTTTTTAGCCCTTTTAATGGTTTATTACTTGGTATAATTCTGGTAAAAGATACATGATAAATAGTCCTATATACATGTATCTATTGAAGATTCTGACATACATTAACCTACATTGCGCCTGCCGCATTTCCCCACTTTATTCTATTTATAGTGACTTTACAGTTTACATTTGTATCTTTAGTTTCTTAAACTACATTACATTTAGAACTTTGTCATGTTAAAAAATATATATTTTAAAACTAGGACCTTTTCATGATCATATTTTTATGTCATCATTACCAGTCTGAAAAGCTCTGGCAAAAATATTTCAGTTATAAAAGTATAAATGTAACCATTATTTCATGCAAAGAGTTTATAGGAGGTACACCTTTAGAAGTGGCACCTCAATCATTGTGCATGAGGGTCTCGAAGTATCTATGCCACATGAGACACTAGTATTTTACATTGTACAGGGTAGATAGTGGGGATTTTAAGGATTTTGCTTTGGCTTTAGCTTTTTTAAGGATTTTGTGTCCAATTATGCTTCTGGATCTAAAGTTTCAAATACAGTTTTTATAGATACTCATGGGACATCTTATTTAGACCACGATAGATAGAAAGATAGATAATGGATAGATAGATAATGGATAGATATATAGATAGATAGATAATGGATAGATAGATAGATAGATAGATAGAGGGATAGATAGATAGATAGATATAGATAATGGATAGATAAATAATGGATAGATATAGATAATGGATAGATAGATAGATAGATAGATAGATAGATAGATAGATATAGATAATGGATAGAGAGATAGATAATGGATAGATAGATAGAGGAATAGATAGATAGATAATGGATAGATAGAGAGATATCTGTGTGTATGAATATATAACATATATTTATTTACATAAGATATTTATCACACTATATATATTTACACTATATATATTTGATCAAAACATAACTGAGTCTTCTTGTGATATGTATCGGAGACATTCCAGGACATGTCCCTTCGGAGCAGGACTATGAGCTGGAACCTATACTGATCACTCTAATATAAAGCCACCTTGAATTTGAGCGCCATAACTATAAGGTAAAGTGTGTTTTTATGGGGACACTTGTGGAGCTTCTGTTGTTATAGGAAACCTGTAAGTATTATAGTAATCAATACAACATCAAAGGTATGTTTGGTAGTTATACAGAGTATTGTGGCACAATATTTGGTGGTAACTAGGGATGAACAAATTCAAACTGTAAGTTTGGGGTCCGTACCGGACACCAGGTGTCCAGGTCCCGGACCCGACCACATACTTTCACCTGGATGTATCATTCCTGTTCAGGTTTGCCATCCAAACAAAGCTTGTTGAAAGGTTGCAGAGCAGCCAATCAGCAAGTTTTTCTGGTGTGGGCACTTCCAGCCCCATCACAGCCAGGTCAAGTATTAGCATGGCTGTGATTGGTCAGGGACATCACTGTAAAAAAAAATTGAGGCTCTTTTCCTATTTTGATAGTCGGGTAAAACAATAGCTACAGGCTGCAACCCCCACCTGTGAACTTTACCATAGCTGGATATAAAAAAAGGAGATCCTAGACCTTTCTTCTTTAAAAAAAACCCAAAAAAACCAAACAACTATTTAAATAAATAATTGAAAAAAAGGCATAAGGTCCCCCCATTTTTGATAAACAGCCAAGGTAAAGCAGACAGGTAGGGGCTGGTATTATCAGGATTGGAGGAGCCATAGATATGGGCCCCCCAGGCTAAAAATACCAGCACGCAGGTCCTCAGAATTGGCACACCACATTAGGAGCCTGCAGAGAGCAAACATGTTTCAGCCCATGTTTTCACTCTGCAGCCTCTGGATGTAGCATAGTGGAGGATCGTTGTGGGACTTTGTATGGATTACATCGAATCTGCAAAGGTGTTTTTGGGTTAATAAAATAATGAAAGATTGTGTGTTTCTTTTATTTCAAATAAAGGATTTTTTCAGTGTTTATGTTTTATTTCTTTTCACTTACAGGATTAGTAATGGGGGTGAATCATAAATGTCTCTCATCACTAATCCAGGGCTTGATGGCAGCTGTCATTTTTGAAAAATCACAGCTGTCATTAACCCCTTATATTACTCCAATTGCCAATGAACCAGGGCAATTGGGATGAACCAGGTAAGGTGCCAAGTTTGGTAAATCTAATGTGATGTTCCTGGGTAGCTACAGACTCGTATTTTTAGGCTGGGGCTGAATATCAAAAATGGGGGGGACCCTAAGACTTCTTTAAATTATTTATTTAAATAACTAAAAAAAAATGGGATCTCTATATTAATATTCAGCCATGGTAAAGCTCATAGGTGGAGGCTGCAGCCTATAGCTACTGTTTTACCCATTCTGGCTATCAAAATAGTGTGGGAGCCTAATTATTTTTTTTAAATTATTTATTTATTTTTACACTACCATACAGAAAACTGACTGCAACCAATCACAGACATGGAAACAGGGTGGGGGGCGTGTATAGCAATCTGCAACCAATCACAGACAAGGGCACAGAGGGTGGGCGGGGCAAGCAGTGAATATAGATGATATGCCTTTAAAACATTCTCTCTCTCTCTCTCATTATTCTGACATTTGGGAAATATAAATAATTTTGGTTCTTAATTGGCCTAAAACGGGAAAGGATTATTCTGATTTTATGTCATTAGTGAGAAAAACATGCAGATGTGTCTTTTTAGAAAGTGTATGTAATCTTCTGATTTCAACTGTAAATGAATGCAACAATTCACTGATCACATTGGTAGAAAGCCCAGCCCTTGCCTACTACTTACAATAAAATCTTGGTCAAGTACTACTAACTTACTGGCTAGTTCAAGTTCATTATACAATTAAACATGCCCTATTCTGTTGCAACAAATATATAAATACAGATTTATTGCACAATTTAACCAGTGCATGCTCACAGATATAACTAATAAGGTATTAACAGGTTGCAGCGTGACATGGTACAAGCACCAGTTACTTCACTGGCGATTGCAGTTCGAGGATATATTTGCAGAAATGCCTCACTACACTTAAAATGCACGTCAGCATAAAATATATTGCTCAGTTTACAGAACCTTAAATTTGTCATTTGATTTCAGTATAAGTCCAGAAATGAATCTTGATGTTTTGTTGTTAGGGTAGGGTCACGTGTAGAGGTTAGATTGCATCAGCCTTTGTAGATGCATCCTAGCTGCACTTTGGCCCAGTGACCTCTACATGTGATTCTCTTCTAACTATAAAAAGGTTAGGTGCAGCTTTTGCTTTACCTTAGGCCGGTGTCACACTTGCGAGTGCCTAGCGTGTATCTCGCGTGAGTCTCGAGGTGCATCACCCGGCACGGACTCACACTCTCTTCACAGGAGCGGGTTGGTTGCATAGAGATGCATGGAATCGACCCGCCCCTGTGAAAAGAGTGTGAGTCCGTGCCGGGTGATGCACCGCGAGACTTGCGCGAGATACATGCGAGGCACTCGCAAGTGTGACACCAGCCTTAAAGAGGTTTTCCACTACTAATGTGACCCTCTTTCATTTGTCCTAACTATTCCTAACTAACACTTTTTTAATATACTTCTCCTACCTACTCTGCTCTTGTAGGCTGATCTCTGTGCGGCTCATAGAGTATGCTCCTATGTTGTTGTTTTACCTTTGATACTTCCAGTCTGAAGACCGAAATTGGACAAACTGAGCAGGACACGTCATTGCGATATGCCAATCATTAGATAGTATATCACATCATAGCACATGTCACATCAAAGCACAGCACTGTAAAGCTGGCTGAGAGGACAGTGAAGTGTGATATGGGTGCGTACACTGCTGTCACTCGAAGAAAGATAACTCGGCCCTCACCAGTGATGTGCCCTGCTCAGTTTGTCCATTTCTGGAAACAACAACATAGGAATATAGGAGCTGCAGAGAAATCAGCTTAAAGGAGCAAGGTAGTAGCAGAAGTATATTAAGAACATGGTAGGAATAGTTAGGACAAATGAAGTACATTAGTAGTGTAAAATTCCTTTAATATTCACTAATTTGATGAACTTTGAAAAATATTAATAACCTACAGCCTACCAGTGAGTCCAAAGCCCTAAAACAACTTGCACAACTAGGCGATATTATGTAACAAATTAAACAAAAGTCAACAGTGCATAGAAACATTCATTCTGTTTTTCAGAGTATTCTAAATGTATGCATGTAGCATTTTAACAAGGTGGTTGTTTCTGCAGCATATACCTGGATTGTTACAGTCCCCATAGAACTGTTGTAGAATTATTTGAACATATCTACGGCATGTGAACTGTGCCTAAAATATTATCAGTTTAACAAGTATTATTAATATTTATTTATAGAGCACCATTGATTCCATGGTGCTGTACATGAGAGGGGGTTACATACAGAATACATATACAAGTTAGACAGTAGACATACAGAGGGAAGAGGGCCCTGCCCTTGCGGGCTTACATTCTATAGGATTTTGGAGAGGAGACAGTAGGTAGGGTGTAGGTTGGGCGGCAGCTCCGCACGGTGGTGAGGCGGCAGCTCCGCACGGTGGTGAGGCGGCAGCTCCGCACGGTGGTGAGGCGGCAGCTCCGCACGGTGGTGAGGCAGCAGCTACGCATGGTGGTGAGGCGGCAGCTCCTCAATGAGGTGAGGAAGTGGTGTCATTCTGGAATATTTTTGATTGCCCACTTAAAAAATCCCACTATATAAGTATAAAAAGAAATAGCTAAAAATGCCTGATCAATAATTCCTAAAATTTGCCAGGTATCATGAGGTTAAAATTCCAGTAGAGCAGTTTTATTGCAGAGCTTCTGATGTTTCTCCAGCACAATATCGAAATGCGTGCAATTCAAAACAAACCATCACTGTTAATTGGCTGTAAAAATTGATTCAACCTCATAAAGCAAATCATTAATTTTAAGTGCTCACTCTTCTTTATCCTTTATGATTTTCTCAATTTCCAATCATCTGTTAAACCATTAGATGAGCCTTACCATGGTTTGTGTTGACCAATTTTGCATATGGCAAATGCAATGTTCAGAAATTAAAGCTACTGTGTGTCTTTTCCACAATAATTTTCTTGTTCTTTCCAATATATAAGATAACAACTAAAGGAACTTGAATATTGTCTCATAAGTTAATCACCAATCCTTGAATAAGTGAAATATAAACAGGTGGTTTATAATTATGAGTCTTTTAAAAATCTATTCATTTGTGTCAACAGTTCCTATTCAGACCTATGTGTCTCCATAGCAACAGACTACAAATAATTCCAGTGTAGTCTAATCCTGCAATCAAAGTGCCTTGTTTTTGCCACTACATCTTGCTAACCTAATAGATGAAATATAGTGAGATGTTTGTTTTTGCAGTCTTACCATGAGAAAATCTAGATCTGCATTAAAACTGAAGACAAAGCAATCAGACATTTTTATTTAGATTGAAGCAATGATGTAACAAGCCATCTACTGGTCACGGTGCAAATCTAAGTATGTATGGCAAGTAAATGCTATGGTCAATCAAGTTTTGGTGTGGTATATCATCGCTGTAGACGGAGACTGGTGGCATATCTCCCAACTTTTGAAGAACAGAAAGAGGGACAAACTATGTGGCATGCGTAGCACAGCAGGGCACATTTTGTCCACATTCCTAGCCACACCCCAAGCCACACCTATTTCATTTACTATTTCTTTTTACCCTGGCAAAAGGAGATGTCCTAGGGGCAATGTCAGTGAGTAACATTCAGCAGACAATCCAGGACTGTCTTGCTGAATCCAGAATGGTTGAGTTTTATGCGGGCGTCACACGATGCGATCTATCGTGCGATCGCATGTGCGATCGTACCCGCCCCGTCGTTTGTGCGTCATGGGCAAATCGTTGCCCATGTCGCACAAAGTCGTTTAACCCCATCACACATACTTACGTGCTGTGGGCGGTGAACATCCACTTCCTGAAGGGGGAGGGACGTTCGGCATCACAACGACGTCACACAGCGGTCGGCCAATACAAGCGGAGGAGCAGAGATGAGCGGAACATAAACATCCCGCCCACCTTCTTCCTTCAGCATTGCCGGCGGCTGCAGGTATGATGCAGTTCATCGTTCCCGGGGTATCACACGGAGCGATGTGTGCTACCCCGGGTACGATGAACAACCGGCGCAAAGTAAAATAGACGATTTTTTAAAAATGAACGAGTACACGATACACGATTTGTCACCGATTTGCGATTGCTCGTAGGTGTCACATGGGACTACGTCGCCAACGAAGCCGGATGTGCGTCACGAAAACCGTGACCTGACAACCTATCGCACGATAGATCTCCTCATGTGACGCTCGCATTAGGCTGCTTTCACGCTACGTTTTTTTAACATGCGTCATGAATGTTTTCTTGCTGTAAAAGCGGATCCTTCTTTTACAGCAAAAAAACGCATGCAAACGCATGTGTTATTTTGCAGGATCCTGTCACTTTAAGTTTATGGGTGGGCACTGGAGTCATGTGATCGGGAGTGAGGGGAACTGAACGTGTAAGACTGGGAGTCGACATCTGACAGCTGTGGAGGCTCGTAACCAAGGTAAACTTCGGGTAACTTGCTTGGATACCCGATATTTACATTGGTTACGAGCGTCTGCAGCTGCTAGGAGCCGGCTCCCTGCACACGTAACCAAGATAAACATCGGATAACTAAGACCATGGTTACCCGATGTTTACCTTGGTTACGAGCGTCCTCCGCTCTCAGGCGGGGGAGAGTGGAGAGAGAGGGAGGGGGAGGGAGGTGGAGGGAGAGGGAGGGGGTGGGGGAGAGAGGGAGGTGGGGAGAGGGGGGGAGAGAGGGAGGGGGAGAGAGAGGGAGGGAGAGAGAGAGACTGATCACCCGAGGCTGGTTTCTGGGCATGCTCAGTAGAGCAAGCAGGATCCTGTCTATCAGCATGCCAGCGTTCACATACGTTTGCATGCTGTTTAGTCAGGATCCAGCAATTTGCAGTATTTGGACGCAGCTCAAAAACGCTACAAGTAGCGTTTTTGAATAAAGTTAAAAAACTGCAAGTCGCTGGATCCTTACTATAACGCACGCAAACGCAGGTGAACGCATGTTGACGCGAGTCCATTGCAAATGCATTGAAATGAAAACGCATTTGCACTGGATCCGTTTTTGCGTTAAAAAAACGTTCATGACGCATGTTAAAAAAACATAGTGTGAAAGCAGCCTTAGGTGCAGCATCCAGGTCAGTGGTACCTGGAGACTAGATGAGAAGTCCGTGAGTTTCTCATCTTCCGGTGTGCCCGGTGTGGCGTTTAATTAGGTACACTTGACTTGATGTGATGTCATCTGTGCGTCATGCACATCTCTGGTTCGGACCTAGAAATTTAATTTTTTGTTCATTTATTAATGTTGTTGCAGCCACAACTTTGTCATCTTGAAGTAATCTTTACTATATTACTTCTGGCTTTGGGTGTCTATAAGGCCATGAAGCAGCATTTTATATTGAGGAAAAGCTTTGATTCTGCACTTAAAAAAGTAACCAGTTTTTTACCAGTGTTTTTTATAGATCCACATAGAAACCTCTACAGAAAAAAAGCACTAAAACCGCAGAGTTCCGCACTTTCCTTACACGCACAGTGGGTGAAGTTTTCTTTAAATCACATTCACTTTAACTGGACAGAAACAACAGAATTTCTGTGCAAAAAAGCAGCAGAAAAAAAATCAACATCTATGCTACATGTGAACAAGGCCAAATATGCAGGCCAAGTGGATGTGATTTCATTGCATCTCCACCAGCTATTCGTCTAAAGACGCTGCTGAACTTTTTGGTTTGGTGCATTTTTTCACTATACACTTCTATGTAGAGCATGAAAAATAAACAAACATTGTTACATTTTAAGCGCAGAATCAAAGCTTTTCTGTACTATTAAAAAATCATTAAAAACACAGCTTCACATCTGCACCAAAACACACCAACTAAGGGGGAAAATAATTGCAGCAAAAAACGCAATAATCAGAGAAGAGTTTTATTGTGTTGTGTTGTGCAGACAACTGAAGAAAACATGCAGAGGAAAAAGCAGCATTTACACTACTTGTGAACAAGGCCCCAGGGTTACATTTTTCTAAAAAAGAAATTCTGGGTTTAATAGAGAAAAGATAATCAATCAAGCAATTTTTTAGCGATCACCGTAAAAATTAGATCCCTGTATTGTGTAAGTTTTTACAGTTACAGAGTCACCAAATATGTCTGTTATTTCCTGAATTGTTACATTTTTTTATGTTACAATAATTTTTGCTGCACTTTTTTAAATTGTTTTTCATTATTTTTTAATAACTTTTTAGGAAGTAGAACAAGCAGAATTCCCCCCCCTCTAGAATATAGGGACATAGAAATTCACTGCAATGTACAGATTAGATGTATCTGTCATACCTCGGTTTCAGGACTTAATCTGGTGACCTCTTGCTGTATGGTCAGTTACCTTGTTTTCTGAGCCACAGCCTGCTCATCTTTGCCCAACTGCTAAAGGTTCACTTGTCTTTGTTTTTTATGCCTTGATTTGCTGCTATTTTGTCTCTGTCCTATCACAGCTTTGGATGGGGCTATTTATCCTTACCTTACACAAGCCTACTTTGTTGGCTATATTTTCAGGTGGATTACAGCTAAGGAGTTCCAGTCCTGTAGCTGAGGTATTTTGCCTGCGAGGCAGAGACCAGTTGTGTTACTGCTCTGTGTTTGCTCATTTACCTTCCCAACATCTTTCTTTGTACTCAATAAGGTTGGTGGTAGGTTTCCCTTGCTTTTATTTATTATTCTCCTTTTTGCTCCTTTATGCACATGCCTTATGTTTCCTCTCCTTCTCTCCCTGTCTACCTCTGCACACTTTCCCTCTTTTGGTTAGTTGTGAATAATGGCCACCACTATTGTTTCTTAGTAGGTGTGAGAAACCCCTTGATGGCCTTTCAGGTAGCCAGTGCTGAGTTTGTATTTTTAATTGTGCGGCTTTAGATCATTTAGTCTGTACGGGAACCAGTAGGGTGTTGGTGCAGCTGTTGTGTTGTAAACTTTTCTTCTCCCTTTACCCATATTTAAGTTAGGTAGGTGCATAACAGTTTCGCTATGTACCAGTACAATCTGCTTATTATTATATATTTATAGATTTCATGGTGCTGTACATAAGAAGGGGTTACATACAAAATACAGATAGAAGTTACAGTAGACAGACTGACAGACAGCCCTTGTGGGCTTACATTCTATAGAATAATGGGGAGGAGACAGTAGGTGCGGGTGGAGAGGGGAGTGGGGGTCCAGAGCCTGCACTACAGTTTCAAGATTACAAAATTCTCCCACTCTTATCAGTGTAGCATTTGGCTCAAAACTTGTTCTACTGCCTGCTATGGTATAGGTTGTGTGTTCAATCTCACGGGAGACCGGATCTCAAGACATATTTTTTTTTCATTAATTTTTAATAGTTTTATAGGAACAAGAAATATTTTCTTCACCTCTCAAATCGGAACAGACTGAATTGGGAGCTATGCTGGTGGTGGAACAGAGGCTATAGAGAATAGAATGAATTTTTTTGTCAGGTATTGTCAGATCTTGCCTTTGGAATATGCTCCTATCTCAGGAATAGAAAACGGTTTCATTCAAATGAAAATGGAGACGTGACTGACCAAATATGAACCTTTTTATTCACTTCAGTAGGATTTCCAAAAATATCCTGGCACCCCGCCTCAGCAGTATAAACCACATTCTTCACCAATTAATTGATTTTTGTTAGTCTTTTTAAGCTTGATTGCTTGGGATTTCCAGAAAATTTTATCTTGGAGCTTAATATTGGATAATTTAGACTCATTCATATTCATTAGAAAAGTAAAAGAGTAAAATAATTGTTTCTATGTACTTCTATTAGGAAACAAGAGATTCTGCTCATAAACAGATTTACAGGCGGAAGGTTTAGATAAATGACTAACCACACTCGCAGCCATTATTTAATTGTTTAAGATTTACAATGCTAACAAAATTATTATAATGTATTACATCAAGGGGGCCGCTATGGCACAAGCTCATAAATGTGTTACAACAGTGTGACTAATGCCTGACACTGTGCGCGGAGATCTGCAACCTAAGCACATTCGCAGAATAATGAAAAGTGCACTCTCAACTGATTGTCAAATTAACCTACAAAAAGTTTGTAAGAACTCCGGGCTCGTGACAGCTTTAACAATATGAAGCTCTATTATTAAAAATTAGAGATAAACTTCTGCATTTGTTTAGTCTACGGTAATGAGTGGTGGTGTCTGCCAAGCTTTACTCACAAACTACTCATTACCACTAGGGTTTTCTTAGAGAGCATCCATCACCAATTAATTGATTGCTCAATATTTTTAGAGCTGAAGTGCTCGGTTTTGCAGGAAATGTAAACTTCCACCATGTAAGGCCTGCGACACACATCCGTGCCGCCAGTACGTGTTTGTCATTTTTTACACGTACCGGCGGCACGGAGACACGTTCAGCAATGCTACTCTATTGTAGCAGGCACACAGGTGTAAAACCACATGGAACATGTGTCCGTGTGCGTTTGTACGTGTGTGCGTTTTTCAAAGCGCTGACATGTCAGTGTTTCCTCTGGCAGCACGGGTGTCACACGGCCCGCACCTGTACCACATGGGTGTAGTGTGGATGCGGTCCCGTGTGACCCGCGCCAGAGAAAACACACGTGTCAGAGAAAAAAAACCCAAAACATTTACTCACTTTCTCCAGCCCTCCTGTCTCTGCCGCTGCTGTCACTTTCTGCTGACCGCCGCTCATTATGCTCATTTAATATTCACTTCACTGCGGCCGACAGCAGCAGCGGGGAGACGGGAGGGCTGGAGACCGAAGTTCAGCACCACGGACAGCAGGAATGACCACGTGAGTATGTAAATAACCTGTTCTCCGTATGTTATCACGGATAGCACATGGAGAACACACGTGGCCCGCACATACCAGAGACACGTACTTACCTGCACGCAACATGCAGGGGAAATACGTGTCTCTCAGCACGTGCGTGATTTTCACGTGAGTGTGTCCGCACTTTGCGTTTTCACCTGCGTTTCCGCAGCTTTTTGAACTGCAGCGTTTTAATGCCAAAAGGCATGCGTTTTGATTTCCCATAATAGTCTATGGAAAAGGAAGATTTCCTATCCGCACTTTGCATTTCAAAACGCTGCGTTTAATTTTCATATTTTGTGTCAAAAACCATGCGTTCAAAGAATCAGCATGTCAATTGTTTTTGCCATTTCTGCAGCGTTTTGCTAACATCGAAGTCAATGAGAAGTAGCAAAAAGCAAGAAACATCAAAATTCCTGCATTTTACCTGCTTTTAGTTGCAGAAACACTGCATTTTGGAATTCCAAAACGCATGCTTTTCTGACTTCAAAATAATGGAATAATATGTCCCTTTACACACACACATAGTCCGACAATTAAATTATTGAAAAACATAAATTTATTGCTATTTTACCTCTAAATAGTATAAAACCGCTAAAAATATATGAAATATAACTATTTTCTTTATTATTTCAACAATTATATGTGTTCCTTTTTTTCCCTTTCTTCATTGTGTTTGACTGTTTAAACTTTATTTAGTAGTGTCTTTATGTTGAAAACGCATCTTTCAAAACGGAATGGAAAAGCATGTAAAAAGCGCTAAAAACGCGGCTAAAACGCGGTAAATACGTATGCGTTTTTAGCGCTATTTTGTGGTCAAAAGCAACTTTGGCAAAATCAATTACTGCCAGATGGTGCGTTTTGAACTGCAAGTAGGACGACACAAAGTGCGGACATAGCCTAAGGCTAGTGCAGATTTGCCACAGATTTGCTGCAGAAAATGTGTAACATTTCTGCAGTCATTCCCCAGCAAAACCTATGGGTATAAAAAATGCTGTGCGCACACTGTATTTTTTTATATTTGTGGATTTACTCGCAGAATTTCCGCTGCGGAACTAGGCTATGTGCGCACTAGAAAATGGACTTTTCTTAAGAAAAATCCGCACCCTCTGGCAGAATACCGCACCTGCGGCAAAAACTGCTTTAAAACCGCACCCACGTTTTTGCTGCGATTTGACGTCTCTTTACTGCGTTTTTGCCGCGGGTTGGTCCCTGTGGTTTTTTACCATTATCTATGGCAAAAAAACGCAGGTACCCGCAGAAAAGAAGTGACATGCACATTAATTCCGCAGCGTAAATTCCGCGGGTAAATCCGCAGGTATAAAACCATGCAGTGTGCACAAAGCATTTTTTTATACCCATAGGTTTTCCTGAGGAATGACTGCAGAAATGTTAGACACAATTTCTGCAGCAAATCTGCGGCACATCCGTGGTACAATCCACGTTAAATCCGCAGCATGCGCACATAGCTTTAATGTGCATGTCACTTCTTTTCTGCAGGTACCTGCAGTTTTTGCCATAGATAATGGTAAAAAAACGCAGGAACCAACCCGCGGACAAAGCGCAGCAAAAACGCGTCAAAACTGTGGCAAAAACGCATCAAATCGCGGCAAAAACGCTAGGGCGGTATTCTGCCAGAGCATGCGGATTTTTCTTAAGAAAAGTCAATTTTCTAGTGCGCACATAGCCATAGGGACTCTTGATGGGCTTGACATAGAAGTTACAATCCTTAACAAGGGATAGGGAACTCAACTTCTACGAAAATTCCCAATAGGTCAGTTTATGTCAAAGCGATTGTAGGCTAAACTTACTGTCCGTTGGTCTTTGAGGAGCTACACATTA
Source organism: Anomaloglossus baeobatrachus (assembly GCF_048569485.1). NCBI lineage: Eukaryota > Metazoa > Chordata > Amphibia > Anura > Aromobatidae > Anomaloglossus > Anomaloglossus baeobatrachus. The sequence goes on along the minus strand of NC_134355.1, from coordinate 604,451,083 downwards.
ACCCAGCATGCCCTGTTAGATTATTAGCAATGACTGTAGACTTAGGCGGGCTTTGCACACTACGACATCGCAGGTGCGATGTCGGTGGGGTCAAATTGAAAATGACGTACTTCCGGCATCGCATGCGACATCGTAGTGTGTAAAGGCTCGATGATACGATTAACGAGCGCAAAAGCGTCGTAATCGTATCATCGGTGCAGCGTCGGCGTAATCCATGATTACGCTGACGCGACGGTCCGATGTTCCTCGCTCCTGCGGCAGCACACATCGCTGTGTGTGAAGTCGCAGGAGCGAGGAACCTCTCCTACCGGCGTCACCGCGGCTTCCGTAGGATATGCGGAAGGAAGGAGGTGGGCGGGATGTTTACATCCTGCTCATCTCCGCCCCTCCGCTCCTATTGGCCGCCTGCCGTGTGACGTCGCAGTGATGCCGTACGACCCGCCCCCTTAATAAGGAGGCGGGTCGCCGGACAGAGCGACAGTCACAGGACTGGTGAGTCCATGTGAAGCTGCCGTAGCAATAATGTTCGCTACGGCAGTTATCACAAGGATATCGCCGCTGCGACGGGGGCGGGGTCTATCGCGCTCGGCATCGCAGCATCGGCCTGCGATGTCGCAGCGTGCAAAGTGCCCCTTATGGTCGAAGGACTGCATTGCTCAGATAGCAGATATAGCTGTGTAAATTGTTAGAATTTGTTAATATTGTACTGTGTGGGATTTTTTCTTGAGTTTTTAAATTTTCTATTATTCTTCATGTTGTGATGAGAAAGATAAAGTTTCCTGGATAACTCAGGAAAAACAGTTTATTATGTTTGTAATGGAACCATTTTTGTGTGGATACTATGTTTTGATCACCTGTTATTGCATTTTAAAAATAATTTGTGGAAACCAAAAAACGTAATTTTGCAGTTTGGAGTTTTTTTCTCGTAACGTCAAGTACCAATCAGATTATTTGATTTTATATTTTGATAGATAGGGCATTTCTGAAAGCGGTGATACCAAATATGTGTGTATATAAATATAATTTTCTTAACTGATTTCTTTTCAATGGGGCAAATGTGGGTGATTTGAGTTTTTATTTTTTTTATTTTTTCATATTTTCTTAAAACATTTTTTTTTTACATTTTTTATTTTTTTTACTAGTCCCCCTAGGGGAGTTTATGGATCAGCAGTCTGATTGTTTGTACATTTCTGTTGATCAGAGCTGCACTGCTCTGATCAGCAGAAATGCAGCGTTCCTGTAAGTGCTAGTGCTCTGTTGGCTCTAACAGGAAATATGTCACGATAGCGACAGGAGTCATCACATGACCTGTTGCTACCATGGCAACAATCGTCTCCCTGTGATCACGTTACGGGGCCTCCAATGGTGGCAGGGAATGACGTGTTCCCCACCGTGGCCCCACATTCTGACAGCACGATCTAAGGGGTTAACAGGCCAGGTAAGTCACTGGCGCTCCTTGCTGCCCTGTGGTTCGCTCCCCACACCCTTGTGCTGTGCTCCCCGCGCGGTCCTAACTTAGGATCGGGCAGGGAGGTGGCGGGGGAGTGAAGCACCGGGCAGCGGGGAGAGAAGCACCAGGCGGGGGAGCGAGGCAGCGGGAAGCGAAGGACCCGGGCGGGGAGCGTGCATCAGCTGATTGTTTAAAAAACGGCGGCTTTTTACCCCCCGGCTTTTAAACAATCCTGCATACATTTCAGCCTTTTACTCAGCCCCCAGACCGCTTTTTCGGGTCCATCAGACAATTACTCACATTTCCCATTGACTTACATTGGACTCACTACTCCTAATGAGTAATTACAAGGATACTAGCGGAGTAACAAGTAGCCTGAATACCGTACTACTCGGCGAGCACCGAGCAGTAACGAGTATACTCGCTATTCCCTAAACATGGCATACACTACTGCACAGCTCTGAAAATCTGTACAGCTCTGTAAAAGAAGGGGGTGGATATATCATTGGTGCAAAAAAAAAAAATGTAGCCACACAAAATAGGGCCTACTTCTACCTCTAAAGCTGCAAGCATGCTCTGGACTGCAAGGGGCCCATATAATTTTCTTACATAGGGGCCCTCTTCTGTTTGTGTTCACTGCTTACATAAGCCATCTGCACAGAAAAAAAACATGTCTCTGTGAAGCACCGTACTGTCCCACGGAAGCAATGCTTCTCATGGAGAATACAACTGGATGAAACATGCAGCTACTTTTGCATTTTTATAGCTTGTCATGTGCATGGGCTATTTTGATCTTGTATGAAAATATTCATTTAACCAAGATCTGCCAAAACATTGTATAATTCCCGCAGTCCTGTCAGGGGCTTTTGTCCAGACTTCCACTCTTCGCAGGTTCCATAGCTTCTCCTCCTTGGGGATGCATACATTAAATAGAATTTTCTTTTCTTTTCTCTCTTAGATTCAAACCCACAACCTCCATGTTCATAGGTATACAGTGCCTGCAAGTAGTATTCAACCCCCTGCAGATTTAGCAGGTTTGATAAGATGCAAATAAGTTAGAGCCTGCAAACTTCAAACAAGAGCAGGATTTATTAACAGATGCATAAATCTTACAAACCAACAAGTTATGTTGCTCAGTTAAATTTTAATAAATTTTCAAGATAAAAGTGTGGGTCAATTATTATTCAACCCTTAGGTTTAATATTTTGTAGAATAACCCTTGTTTGCAATTACAGCTAATAATCGTCTTTTATAAGACCTGATCAGGCCGGCACAGGTCTCTGGAGTTATCTTGGCCCACTCCTCCATGCAGATCTTCTCCAAGTTATTTAGGTTCTTTGGGTGTCTCATGTAGACTTTAATCTTGAGCTCCTTCCACAAGTTTTCAATTGGGTTAAGGTCAGGAGACTGACTAGGCCACTGCAACACCTTGATTTTTTCCCTCTTGAACCAGGCCTTGGTTTTCTTGGCTGTGTGCTTTGGGTCGTTGTCTTGTTGGAAGATGAAATGACGACCCATCTTAAGATCCTTGATGGAGGAGCGGAGGTTCTTGGCCAAAATCTCCAGGTAGGCCGTGCTATCCATCTTCCCATGGATGCGGACCAGATGGCCAGGCCCCTTGGCGGAGAAACAGCCCCACAGCATGATGCTGCCACCACCATGCTTGACTGTGGGATGGTATTCTTGGGGTCGTATGCAGTGCCATCCAGTCTCCAAAGGTCACGTGTGTGGTTGGCACCAAAGATCTCGATCTTGGTCTCATCAGACCAGAGAACCTTGAACCAGTCTGTCTCAGAGTCCTCCAAGTGATCATGAGCAAACTGTAGACGAGCCTTGACATGACGCTTTGAAAGTAAAGGTACCTTACGGGCTCGTCTGGAACGGAGACCATTGCGGTGGAGTACGTTACTTATGGTATTGACTGAAACCAATGTCTCCACTGCCATGAGATCTTCCCGGAGCACCTTCCTTGTTGTCCTTGGGTTAGCCTTGACTCTTCGGACAAGCCTGGCCTCGGCACGGGTGGAAACTTTCAAAGGCTGTCCAGGCCGTGGAAGGCTAACAGTAGTTCCATAAGCCTTCCACTTCCGGATGATGCTCCCAACAGTGGAGACAGGTAGACCCAACTCCTTGGAAAGGGTTTTGTACCCCTTGCCAGCCTTGTGACCCTCCACGATCTTGTCTCTGATGGCCTTGGAATGCTCCTTTGTCTTTCCCATGTTGACCAAGTATGAGTGCTGTTCACAAGTTTGGGGAGGGTCTTAATTAGTCAGAAAAGGCTGGAAAAAGAGATAATTAATCCAAACACGTGAAGCTCATTGTTCTTTGTGCCTGAAATACTTCTTAATACTTTAGGGGAACCAAACAGAATTCTGGTGGTTTGAGGGGTTGAATAATAAATGACCCTCTGAATAAACTTTTCACAATTTAAAAAAAAAAAGAAATAACATTCTTTTTTGCTGCAGTGCATTTCACACTTCCAGGCTGATCTACAGTCCAAATGTCACAATGCCAAGTTAATTCCGAATGTGTAAACCTGCTAAATCTGCAGGGGGTTGAATACTACTTGTAGGCACTGTAGCTATGAGGTACAGCCCAGATTGAAGAGAACAGGAAAATTTGGAATACTTGAGCTGTATATTACAGGCTGTGGATCTAGAAGCAGATTATACTAGTACATAAAAATACATCTGCACAAAGCGATGTGTGCTGCCGCAGGAATGACGAACAACCTGCGTCCTGCAACAGCAACGATATTTGGGATTAGAACGACGTGTCAACGATCAACGATTAGGTGAGTAATTTTGATCGTTAATGGTCGTTCCTGCGTTTCACACGCAACGATGTTGCTTACGAGGCCAGATGTGCGTCACGAATGCCGTGACCCCAATGACAACTCGTTAGCGATGTCATTTGCTTGTAAAGCCCCCTTTAATCCATGTCCTTAGTCTGCTTGTGTTCAGCAAACTTTTTGCAGGCTTTCTTTTACATCATCTTTAGAAGAGGCTTTCTTCTTGGATGACAGCCAGCAAGACCAATTTGCTGCAGAGTGCGGAGTATGGTCTGAGTACTGACAGGCGGGCCAATCCCCCACCCCTGTAACCTCTGCAGCAATGCTGGCAGCACTCATATGTCTTTTTTAAAAACACAACCTCTGGATATGACACTGAGCATGTGTACACTTTTTTGGTTGACCATGGTGAGGTCTGATCTGAAAGAAACCTATCTTGTTAAATGTTAAACTTCTATATGGTCTTGGCCATTATGCCGCAACTCAGTTTCAGGCTATTGGCAATCTTCTTATAGCCTAGGCCATCTTTATGTAGAGCAACAAAGCTTTTTTTCAGATCCTCATTCATTGCCATGAGGTGCTATGCTGAACTTCCAGTGGCCAGTATAAGAGAGTGTGCGAGAGATAATACCAAATTAAACACTTTCTCCCTATTCCGACTTTGCTAAAGACTAATTGGGCACAATTTGGCCATTATCACTTAAGGGTGTACTCACTTTTGTTGCCAGTAGTTTAGTCATTAATGGCTGTGTAGACTTATTTAGAGGGCACCAATTTTACACTGTTATACAAGATGTACACTGACTGCTTTACATTGTATCATAGTGTCAGATCTTCAGTGTTGTTGCAGCACCCCACGGGGTCCAGGGAATACTCATCATTGGGCCGGTGGAGGGTCAGGGGGTTGTCACGGGTTGCCCTGCCTGGTTTCGTGACCCTGAGGTGTCTACAAAAGGATAGTGGGATGATGAGGGTTTTGGAAGTAGTAGTTGTCTCGTGACGCCACCTGTGGTGTGCGGCCAAAGATTAGCCGCCACTGCGGGTGCTGTCCTCTGGGACGGATGGTGTCGCAGCCGGGATGGTTCAGCTCCCCACAGGTAGAGCTAGGCCCCAGGGAGGATGATGGGGGTGGTAACGACAACTGACGCCGAAGCACGGTGCGATGGCACCGGCAATGAAGGGCTGACTCAGTAGTTGCGGTTCAAGGTTTTTACTCACTGTCCGGTTGCTGCCCTAGGAGTGTCAGTCTCTGCTGTAATGGGCCCCAGCCGATTCTGGATAATTCTGAGATCATCGCCGGTGTTCCCACTGTGTGTCCTTTCTGGTTGGGGTCCCTCCAATCCCATGGATGGAATGTGGATGGGCTGTGGGTGTTTCCCGCACTCTCCGCAGACCCTGGAATTCCCGGTAGCTGTATAGAGCCCGGGCTGAGCTGCCTGCTCCAAGCCATGGGTCTTGCGGTGCTTCAGAAGTGTGAAGAAGAAAATGCCTGGATCGAGGTCCTGACTGTGCTCTTTACCTCAAGCTGTGCCCAGGGCAAAAAACTGACTAAGTGTGAGATGCTCCTTCCTGTTCCCAAGTGGTGCCCACCCACCAGGTGGTTGTACTAGTGACCAGGGAAGTCCCATGCCTCGTGATGGCCACCCCCTTTCTACCCTAGGCCAATCCCAGTGGGAAAGCACCTGACTGTGTGTGGATTGTGAGAAACACAAGCGGTTACCCTCTTCCTTACCCGGGATGAGTACTGCACCTTAAGTGAGATGCAGTACCCTGTGGCAACTGAAGCCTCAGGGGTGCCACATTGTCCCATGAAAAGACAACAACATTTTTTAAAAAACTGTGCCTGGTGTACTCACTCTGTGACTCTATCTGTCTATCTATCTATCTATCTATCTATCTGACACGCCCAACTCCAGGGCTGGGGGTGCTCAGAACCGGGCTGGACTAGTCCGGGGATGTCAGCAGTGGTGGGGCCTGGCTCCATGACCCTAGCGGTATCTTTATTCGATAATGAGGATGATGATGGGAGTTGTATTTACAATGAAATAAAGTTCATGATGCCACCGGTGGTTTTGCGGCTATGCGGGCCGCCGTTGCGCTGCGTGTTCCCCAGGGCAAGTGATGATGGCGCAGCTGAAGTAATCTTGCTCCCCACAGGTGGAGCGGGACTCTGGGGCGACCGTTGGAAATATGAAAAGGCAGGTTGAAAAGGACATATATGAAAATATGAAAATATATGACAAATATGAAAAGGACAGGTTGTAACGTAGGAGGAATGGAGACGACACCATGGCTTTGCAAGAACAGTCTTTTACTCACTGTTTTAGTTCCAGGTTGACAGCCAGCTTAGTCCACCCACAGTATGCTGAGATCCCTAGTGATGGGCATCCGACGATCCCGAGTAAGCAGGTACCGGTTCGCCTTCGTCTGCATTTCCTGGTCGTCTCTTCTGCGCTTACTCTCTCCCGCCGGTCCTGCACCTCCACACACAGTGCCCTGAACCAGGGGTTGCGGACCTCTAAAGGGACTCTGGCTCCCTGATCCTCTGTGACCCCCTTCCAGTGGATTTGTGTGCTGCTTGTGGCCCAAATATGCGTACAGCCACCCTGCCCTCCAGTGTTACTAGAAAGTCATAAAGTCTTTTCTAGCCTAGAGACCGGGACCCCGTTTGCGACCAAATCCCTCGACTTTGAGATGTTGCTTGTGGAACAAGATTATAGGGGAGTCTGGCAACCCTCCCCTAAATCTCTGGGATTCTTTCTTCAGCGTCACCAGGGTCGAGGAAGACCCTCAGGGTCTTGAACCTAGTCGGTCTGCTTCCCACTCCTGACTGACTCTGTCAACCATCAACTGTCAACTTTCAAATTTAGCTACGCCCATTTTCCTCAGACACCTCACCCACCAAGCTCCACCCCCCTGGCTGGTTTCAGAGACAATGCACGGGGTTTAAGTGCCATAACAAGATTTCTGGTCACTAAGCATTAATGGGACCTGCCCCGGCCCTGATCTAGAGTGTGAAATAACAATTGGGTGTCTGTGGGTTTTTGGTACGTGAACCGGTAGATGGCCCCTTTCTTACCTTGGATGGGGCACCACACCTCTGTGGCGATGGTAGCCTCAGGGGCGCCACATATCTATCTATCTAGCTAGCTATCCACATTTTTAACACATAAAAATTAATTTCAGTGTCATGTGTTCTTTTCCGGTACGTATCACACGTATGTCACACATATGGTACAGGTACCAGAGATATGTGCACACGGATGTCACAAAGACAGCATAGAGATGACACGGATGACACACATGGACCGCCACATGTAATGTCAAAATGGGACATGCCACATGCAGGTGTTTTTAATGGACGCTTAAAAGGGGCCTTAGAGACTAAAGGAAATAAAAGTGCTTGTAGAAAAAGGTATAAAACAACAAACCAGCCATTCCTTACAGGATAATCCTCTCATTCCGGCACGGATTCTCCAGTCACCCCGAGCGGCCTTTGTTTGTTTTTTCTGCAGCGACCACATGCCGCACATGTTCTGCAACCAATCACTGGCCTCAAAGGTGCTGCTACTAAAGTTACTATAACTGCTGAGGCCAGTGATTGTGCTGAGGAGAGCTATTAGATCAAATACTTGATTAACCTCTTGACAAGGGATTGCCATGACTGGCTTCATCAGGAGACTGGTTCTATAGCGTCGGCCTGATGAAGCCAGTCATGGCGAAACATGTCGGGGAGGCTATTAGCTGTTAGGTAGTTTTAACAGGCAGTGTAGGTGATAGCCAGCCATATTACGTTTAGGAATTGATCCAGAGCAGTGTCAGTCCGCGGCCGCACTCATCCAATACGGAATTGGCCTCCCACCTGCCAATTTTAATCCTTGTCCATTTATATAATTTAATAAAGTTTATTTGATTAGGTCTTTAGATAGGGTACCTCTTGTTTCCCTTTGGGCAAATAGTGTTTGTACAATTACCCCTACACTGACAGGGTGTGACAATCAAAGGTCAGTGTTTGTAATTTGCCTTACATGAGCAAGGTTTTCAAATATAACTAAGATGGCCACCGATGACATCATAGACCCTCCCATCAGCATGGATCCACCAGATGACGACATAGACCCTTCCATCACCATGGATCCATCCAATGACGTCATAGACCTGCCTACGATGATGCCCACCAATCAGCTTATGGACTAAAGCGGGCTTTACACGCTACGATATCGTTAATGAATTATCATCGGGGTCACGGTGTTTGTGACGCACATCCGGCTTCATTAACGAGATCGCAGTGTGTGACAATTTTGAGCATCCTTAAACGATCGCAAAAACGCTGAAAATCGTTTGCCATGGAGAAGTCTTCCTGAAACAAAAAATCGTTTTAATCTTTTTAGCGATGTTGTTCCTCGTTCCTGCGGCAGCACACATCGCTGTGTGTGACACTGCAGGAACGACGAACATCTCCTTACCTGCCTCCACCGACAATGCGGAAGGAAGGAGGTGGGCGGAATGTTACCACCCGCTCATCTCCGCCCCTCCGCTTCTATTGGACGCCTGCCGTGTGACATCGCTGTGACGCCGCATGAACCGTCCCCTTAGAAGGGAGGCGGTTCGCTGGTCAGAGCAACGTCTCAGAGCAGGTATGTGCGTGTGACGCTGCCGTAGCGATAATGTTCGCTACGGCAGCGATAACATAATATCGTACGTACGACGGGGGCGGGTGCTATAGCGCTCAACATCACTAGCATCGGCTAGCGATGTCGCAGCGTGTAAAGCCTGTTTAATACATTGTTCAACCCACTGACCAATGGACACATCCAAGTATGCCCACTGTAGGGCTGACCATGCCCCTTTTCTTAGTTTTTATAAAGGCATGTTCTTGAATAAAACTCTCAGAGTCTGGGCCGACTTTGGTCGAGGAAAGATGAATGTCCGCCTGTGTGTTTGATCTCATTTTTCAAGCATGCACTCGATCCACACCAATTAGAATCAGGCAATAGGCAACTTGTGGAACTTTGTAAGAGTTCACCCTAACATTTGAATGCAGCGGACTCGTGCATGTAGTGGTCTTGCTGCATAATAAGGAAAAATAGTCCAGCTCAGAACGTTACTACTCTATTTCACAACAATCAATGTAGATACTAATTATTTATACCCGTGGACAATTTCTTTAAAAATGGTGATTGGTGATGTATCTAATTAAAATACAGTACCAATAAGGCTGTGCTGAATTACAGCATTGATGTTATATGGAAATGCGATTTTTAAATAAACAAGAAATTGTTTAGATAACAAAAAAAAAAAAAAATCAATGCTAAAGCCTGCGAGTGGTACTGCGCTATCACTAATGGGGCAGATGTGTGCCGCATACAAAGGAAGCTGCATCTTATTCAACCTATATTTACATTTTAAGATGAAGCGAAGTAAAACTGTCATATACAGGAAGCACCGCTCCTCCACTGTAATGATAATGTTATAGGAACCGATTTAATCAGAATATGTAGATTTGTGAAATGTGTGACAACTATCTTCAAAGGCCTCATCAAACAGGAGGCAGAAGGGCTATATTGGCTCCATGCTGTGATCTAAACAGTTATTTCTGGAAGTGCTAAAATGGCCTGTTAATTTCCGCATGCCATGTAATCCATCCGACTCCAGCTGATGAGTGAAAATCATAGAACTGTATATACAGGCAATTTAGGAAACATGAATATTGAACATTGCTTAAATGTTATATCTGTGATTAAAATCATTCTAACATACAAAAAAATACATTCTCTATTCTCTATCTGTTAGAGATCGAATTGAGGGACTCCCAATCGGTGCCAGGTCTTTGGTAACTACCAGCAGTAAGTTAGCTCCATGAATCTCTGGAGGGGAGGATTTGTCAGCGCTGGCGTGATGTCACCTGAGCTGGGTGACACACCATAGATGTAAATGATGGTAATAATGCACAAACATGGATAACTGTCAATTGAACTATGTGCAGTGTGTGGTGAATATAGAAGTATATGCCACTGACTATTAAGATGCAATTATAGGGTGCTTTACAAGCTGCGACATCGCTAGCGATTGCTAGCGATGTCGCGAGCGATAGCACCCGCTCCCGTCGTTGGTGTGATATGTGGTGATCGCTACCATAGCGAACATTATCGCTACGGCAGCGTCACACGCACATACCTGTTCTGCAACGTCGCTGTGCTCGCCGAACAATCCCTCCTTCAAGGGAGAGGTGCGTTTGGTGTCATAGCGACGTCACAAAAATAGCCGTCCAATAGCAAAGGAGGGGCGGAGATGAGCGGCCGGAACATGCCGCCCACCTCCTTCCTTCCTCATTGCCGGTGGACGGAGGTAAGGAGATGATCGTCGCTCCTGCGGTGTAACACATAGCGATGTGTGCTGCCGCAGGAACGACGAACAACCTCGCTACGCACGAGACAACGATTTTTGGTAAATGAACGACCTCTCATATACCAACGATTTCTGCCTCTTTTGCAATCGTTTAAGGTCGCACATAGATGTTACACGCTGCGATGTCGCTAACGGCGCCGGATGTGCATCACAAACACCGTGACCCCAACGATATATCGTTAGCGATGTCGCAGTGTGTAAATGGCCCTTATCTCTTTAACACCTCTTAAAACACATCCAGATTCTAGCCATTTATCCATAGGCTTGTCCAACACCTGGCACACCTGCTGATCCGCTATGCTCTGAGCCACTGGCAGCTGGAAGAACTCAGTTGTGAAGCTGCACAGCTCCATCAACTGTATAGTAGTCGCAACCGGATATTGCACATCCGCCTCGTATTCGAACCAGTTGCCTCTTTACAACCTGCAATGAGGTAAGGTGTGTAATTCACATCTTTCTGATAGAATAGTCTCCTAAATCAGTTCCAAATGAGACTCTCTACTGGACCTTTGTGGTGCATTATTTTGTCATGGTCCTGACCTAGATCATCGTTCCCCAACTCCAGTCCTCAGGAGCCATCAAAAGGAATGTTTTCAGGATTTCCTCAGCATTGCCCAGGTGTTGGAATCATCACCTGTGCAGGTGATTAAATTATCATCTGTAAAATGCTATGGAAATACTGAAAACATGAACTGTTGGTGGCTCCTTAGGACTAGAGTTGGAGAACCCTGACCGTGATGAAGATTCTAGGGTGGGCTAGTCCACCCATGGTCTCACATTGCTAGGAGCAAGAGGCTACCAAATCAGCCCCATTTTACAGGGATAAGCAAAAGTGCCGGAATTCAAATTAGAATTCAAAATTCATCTACATTTAGCAGTTATGGGATGCAAATTTGTCTTTATTCTGCTTTGGGATTTCTCCTCACCCAAGAGAATAATAAATATGAGGTGACTAAAAGAAAAAAATGTCTCTGCTCACCTGTCCCCACATTAGCACAGCCTACAGTGTGGTCCTCCACTTTGATCTGTCTCTTCTTTCCTCTGACATGCCATGATTTTTTTGTGTGTCTTCTCTCTGCCCAAGGCTTCTGGTGCTATGATATCAAAGATGACTGAAGAGGACATTGCATGAAGGAGGGAAGAAGAGACCGGATGGAGATGAGTACCGGATGGTGATGAGTACCGGATGGTGGACTGTGGTGGTGGTAGCAGGATAGCTGACCATTAGAGTGAGTATTATTTTAAATCTCTTTCATATCCTTCGGGTGATATGGCATGGGAAAAAAAGGCACAGATGTAGGACTTGCTATATTAAAGTGGGGTGTAGTGATATCATTCAAAGACCTCCTTGCCATAAAAGAAAATTATAGTATTATAATAAGGCATGGTCAAACAATGATATTGTTATGTTTTTTTGCCAAGAAACTTCAACTATGATCATCCTACAGCTCCTTCTCAAGTTCCTGAACCCCATATTTTATAGATATGGTCTCTAGGTATTTATGTATTAATATTCTGCTGCATTACCATGTGGTGTTCAAAAATTTTATTTCTAATGTCATCTTTAATCTAAGCTGTCACGTCTGCACCAGAGTCCGCTCCTGCAACTTCTGCTTCGGTCACCAGGCACCATTGTTTTCCCACCGTGGGCAGTGCTGGTGATAGGGGAGGAGTCAGTACCAGTACCTCTGGTGGGCACAGGCTCCGCCATCCACTAGGCTGGGTTTCCCTGGGACCTGTAGTACCACTGGCTGACTATGGTGGCATTTGCCTTCCAGCTGAAGTTACCACCTTTCAGCTATAGCCAATGGGAAGGCATCACACCCTTTAAATTCCTCCTCCTGTCTGCTGGTCGTTGCCAGATATATAATCTAGTTTATCTTGCTTGTCTCTGGTTCTTGCCCTGCTCTGTACATTGATCCCTGTGTTTTGACCCCTGCCTGCTCTCTGACTACTCTCCTGCCTGCCGTTTTTGTACCTTGCTGTCATCTCTGTGTTTGACCTTAGCCTTATTTCCTGACTACGCTCTTGTCTGCCGATTTTGTCCCTTTTCTGTATCTCCTGGTTTGCCCTCTCCAATGACTACTCTTCTTGGGATTGCAGCCTTCCACAGGTAGTGATCTCCGGGGCCCTGTGGTAATTCCAAATCCCTGTATAGGGGTTAAAGGGTTTCGGGGTTCTTGGGATCCTGCTTAGTGGGCAGCTAGTTTCTAGTGTGTCCGTGATAGCCATCCTGAGACTGTGGTTCCAGGCAGACATTACATAAGCCTTTATAGACAGTTAAGGCTTCTGAGCTACAAGCACCCCCAGAAACGAGCATAATTTCTCTATGAAGTTTACTTTACGGGATATAAATATATCTGACAGCCAGAGAAGCCTTTGAGATTCTTACTGTGCTTCAAATGCCACAAGTGAAGCATAGATGGCAAGTTCAAAGGCTTCTTCCTGCACTGTCAGACATACGCTTATGTCTACTTAAGAAAGCATTGCGGAAGAGTTGTCCTGATGTCTGCAGGTGCTTGAGAAGATATAATAAGAAAGATAATATAAAGCTTAACGCCAGTGCTCTGGGTCATGAAAAGGTCCTGCTGGTCCTACAAGGAACGTCACATACTCGAGTCTGTGTGTATCCTTGTACTATGATTGTGGAGAAATATAGAGAAGCTGCATTCATATTAACATTAAGAAACATGTAAATGTAGAAATATTAAGATATATTAAGTAAAGGTTAAATATGAAATTGTGTAGATATATAAAAAGGGCCAATAAAATGAATGAACTTAACCCCTTCAAGACAAATGAAGTATATTAATAATAATAATAGTATATTATTATTATGTACTTGTACTGAACTGGAGAATCATACTGCCAGGTCAGTTTTACAATATAGTGAACATGGTAAAGAAATAAAACAAAAATCAATTGTTGAAGATTTTTTTTTTTTTACAATTTCACTGGACTTGGATTTTTCTTGTTTTCCAGTACACAATATGATAAAATAATGCTGTCGCTCGAAATAACTCATTCAACAAAACACAAGGCATTATACGGCTATATTGAGGGAAAAATAAAAAAAGTTATGTTTCTTGGAAGAAGGGGATGAAAAACAAACGAACAAAAACAGACAATGACCATAGTGTGAAGGGGTTAAAGGGTTTGTCACTTTATCTTTATTTTGAAGTGTGGTGACATGTTGAGGCGCAACTTACTAAAATATCATTTTATTATATTACAGGTTCTCTTCCTTGGGAAAAGCCGCCCACTCACAAGCTCTTCCATTTTTAGTAGAACAGCTATGTTCAGTCTATGAGGACGACTGAACTAACAATTGCTGGAGGAGAATCTATAACACTTCAACATAGGTGAACCCCTTTAAATACCATAGCTTGAAGGAACGAGAAAAGGGGTAATGATTAGTGTTGGGCAAATAGTAACTATCTTTGTTTGACGCCCCTGGACTATCAGGTCGTCACAGGGTACTGCACAAACTGCCCTTCCGTGCAGTATTCCAAGTCCCTCATGGTTCTGAGTCCCTATCTAAATAGTGTTGTCTCCAACAGTAAATCAAATCCTAGATACACCCTGCACCACACCCACCAGGCACACCAGTGGACGGCTTGAGTGGAATAGAGTCGCCCACCTGGGGGGTGGGGGGAGTTGAGGAGTGTAGTCAGTTAGTGAGGGACTGTGTGTAGAGTCAGGAGAGTGAGAGGAGGAAGGGAGCGGTGGCTCCTAGAGAAGCAGTCTAGGTTGCAGACGGTGGTCTGGGCCTAGAGGAGTCGGACCCCCGGTCGCAGGGGATTGTGGCAAGGTGCCTGGACCTGTCGAGGAGGACAGCCAACAGCCAAGCACTATCTCCGGTCCCGGACTGAAGGCACAACGGGGTACACGGACCCTAGGTTGGAGAGTAGCTTCAGGCAACCCAACAAATCACCTGAGGACAATGCAGCCTTTATGATCTGTTCCCACAGAATTGGGGCATTAGCGCAGCGAGGGGGATAGGACTTTCCAATCCAAAACGGTCCAGAAAATCCCAAGCGTGAGCCCTGAGAGCAAGCTTCCACACTTAGCCACAGTGGGGAGTGGGACGCGGAAAGTTCCATACTATTGGGCCACCACATTGAAGTTAAACTTAGTGCCAGGAGGCAGGTCACAGATCACCAGGCAACACTATAGGGGACGGGACCCGGACGAGCTCCCCTCAGTGGCAGCGGCAGCATATGCTTTTTGACTGAGTGAGTTTGAGAGTGACCCCTGCATCCCACGGCACCCCACACTGAGTCCCGGGGCATCTCCCCTACCCGTGGAGGGCTACGACATCTTGCTGCCCTACTTCATCATCCCAGGTACTCCCAGCGGCAGCGGCGGTACTCCCAATTACTGTACACCACGGGTGGCGTCACGAACTATATATCCATTCCCCTGTAAATACCCCCCTTTCATTTGAGTTGCCGCACGACCCCGGGTCTGGAGACCCTCGAGCCCCAGCGAACATGGATCCGAGCAGCTTGGCTGCTTCCACGGGGGCGGCATATTTGTTGAAATTATTCGTAACAAATCCCAAAGTACTATTTTGAAATGTAACATGAATAACGAACCTAATGGAAGTCAATGGAAAACCTGTGCATTTTTCTTTTTGTGACAAATAATGTAATAGTTCTTGGTATTCGGTAAGCATTATCCAAACACGAATAGTTACTATTCGCCCATCTCTAGTAATTATCAAAATATTTAAAGATAGTCTATCAGCACAGAATGACTGTTCCAACCAAGTAGAGGTGCTCGGTCCACCCAAACAGTTCAGCACCCCTTCACACATTCTTGTTTTCTTTCTGACTCCCCCTCCATCTTCTCTGACTGGCAGCATTGTCTTTATAGACCCAAAGAAGGGCAGAGATAGATGGAAAATAAATCGGTGGGAAGGTGCACTCAAATGTTTGACCAATGCCGCAATGCACCAAGCGCCTGTACCCGGTTTGAACAGTTATGTTGTCCTGATGTAGAGGTGGTTCAGTCCTTGTGCTGTTTTATGCTATGTATTGTCTACCTGTACTACGAAAGCTGTGTTATCCTAAACATATTATATGGCATGGATTGTTATAAATGTGTATTAGGCCTCTTTCACACCTCCATGCATTTAATGGAGCAAGTCAGTATGTTTGTCCGTTTGTGTGTTCTCCGTATGCTGTTCATGTGCTATCAGTGTGACATCGGGATAGCACACAGACAGCATGAACTTGTATACTTACCTTTCTCCGGCACTTCTGTCTTCGGTGCTGGTACTTCTGGGTCCATAATCAGAGTAGTGAATATGCATGAGCATAATGAGTGTGACCTGCATGCAACAGCAGCACCGGAAACAGATATAAAGATTTTTTTTTTTTTTAAGGGACAGGTGTTTTCTCTGGTACATGTCACACTGATGTAACATGGATCACATCAGTGTACAGTCCATGTGACACCCATGCTACCGCCAGAAATCTAACATGTCACCATGTGGAGCACACAGACACGCGTGTGCTCCATACAGACACACAGTCCATGTGAAAACATGGACATGGGCACAAACCCACTGAATTTAATGGGTCTACGTGTATCCATGTCTCCAGTACGAATGGACACCACACGCACTGGAAACATGGATGTGTGAAGGATGCCTTAACATGTAAATGTTGCTAGCAGAGTGTAGGTTATCGATGTAGAAGATTTGGGCCTACTTGCCAGCAGGTGCCACCTAGCAGGAGAGACCAGCTGAAGCACCGGACAGGTGCGAAACGGCCATCGTTTGCCACGTATGGCGTGTACTCCCTCCCCCCACCAGCCCTCTCCACACATGTAACCTCCACCATTCAATAAACGGCACCATGCACAGCAAAAAACCGGTGAGTGCAATATTTTTTTTCTATTTTCATACTGGGTGCCACCTAGCAGGAGGGCTGGAGCAGTATTAGATTAAATGTTAGATAGGTCAGGGTTAATTGGAGGTAGAGGAGGAGTGACAGATGGCAAGTGGGTTGGCTAGTAGTGCGGGCCTCATGGGGTGCCAGTTCTAGATAAGGTTCGAGTAAGATAAGACATGGTCATGGTGTAATGGCCAGTGAGGGAACCCTGAGGTAACCTTGAGAGGTCCGGAGCCTATGGCTCACCCCAGCGGCCTTAGAGAGTCATGTGACTAGAGAACTGTCGGAGCCCAGAAACAGATGAAGTTGTTAAGAAGAGGGGGGAACTTAGATGCAGACCTGGCAGCTTGAGGGCGAGTTCAAAAATAGCAGGGGACAGGACAAGAAAGAGTACCCCAGAAACAATAGTAGCAGGGTGATGGACACCAGCCTGAAGAAAGCAGTAAGTGTTATGCACCCCATCCGAAGTCACACCCATACATAGAGTCTTCTAGCCCCATACGGTCCCGCATCCATGCGTTCCTTCACTCACAGTCTCTTTTAAATATTTTAAAATGGATCTGTCAGCAGTATATGCAGTCCTGTGTAAAGACAGCATAGTATGGAGATAAGTCTGCTTTCCGATTAAAGAAAACCCTTTGTTTTTCGGATGATAGGAGTAGTCAGAAAACACATATAGTTATGAGTCTAATGTATGTATGAGATTAATGCTTTTCCTTTTCTCATCACATATATCAGCCAACTGCTGGCTATGCAGATAGGCAGCAGCTAGCCTTCAATGAGGGTTGGTCGCATATTAGAAAGGGAACAGTTTCCCTTCTTCTTAAATATAATGGATTCATGAGCTAATATTTCCCATACATGTTAGATATCTGTTGGATGAACAATGAAACTATTTCTGTCTTCACTCCTATCGTACTGTGTTCCCTAGGAGGGAGCCACTGCTATACATTTCTGGTGGTTGATTAGTTGTCCGGCATTGGATCCCTATCTTCACTGATAATTATTTGTTGGGGATCCCCATATACAATGGACTATTGGCCAAACCCATCAAAAATGGTGTATTCTGCCATTAGTCTAATGTTTTTGGGGGGCCATTTTCCAAATGAGACAACTTTTTTGTGCTGCTTAAGGGGGCTTTACATGCAACAACATATCTAACGATATGTCGTCGGGGGTTACGGCATTCGTGACGCACATCCGGCGTCGTTAGCGACGTCATTGCGTGTAACAGCTCCGAGCGAGTGTTAACGATCAAAAATAATCACCTAATCGTTGATCGTTAACACGTTTTTCATTTCTAAAATCTCGTTGGTCATTGTGGACATAGGTTGTTCGTCGTTCCTGATGCAGCACACATCGCTACGTGTGACACCTTGGGAACGACGAACAACAGCTTACCTGCGTCCTTCGGCAAAGAGGTGGGCGTGTCATTAATGCGGCTGGTCTCCGCCCCTCTGCTTCTGTTGGTCGGCCGCTGTGTGACGTCGCTGTGACGGCGCACAAACCTCCCCCTTAACAAAGAGGTTGTTCGCCGCCCACAGCGACTTTGCTAGGAAGGTAAGTATGTGTGACGGCTGTTAGCGATATTGTGCGCCACGGGCAGTGATTTGCCCGTGATGCACAAATGACGGGACGGGTACGCTCGCTAGCAATATCGCTATTGATATCACAGCGTGTAAAGCCCCCTTTAGACTAAGAAAAGAGCAGACCTTTCCCTACAATATGCTAGCCTTAAATGCCTGGTATAAACATATAGTTTCATAGTTTTTAAGGTTGAAGGTAAACTTAAGTCATGCATCCTTCACCTTTGTAATGGTGCCTGGGTGATGGGAGGGATCACGCATGTTCTCCTTCCCATCTTGTCCGGCACGCCTCGGCCATGGTGTAACGGCTCGTACTGGGGATTAACAACAGCATGATCGGATACAATGTGTACCAAAACAAATATGGAAACCCCCCCCCCTACCCTCCCCCAGAAATGTTCTGTTTATTGCTGGCTGCATGTGGCCGAAGACCAGAAATGCAAATCAGTGGCTTCATTACGGGTTTGGGTCAAGTCCCAACCTGTGGAGGGGAGGGTCAGTTTGGCTGGACCAGCAGAACTGAACGTCCATGGGTTTGATCATCTCTTGTAACAGTACGTTTGGATCACGAGGTCAAATCTTTTTTTTTATACACCTTAAAATCTTGTTTTCTTTTGCAGCTGCTGCTTAACCCCTT
Source organism: Anomaloglossus baeobatrachus (assembly GCF_048569485.1). Classification (NCBI taxonomy): domain Eukaryota; kingdom Metazoa; phylum Chordata; class Amphibia; order Anura; family Aromobatidae; genus Anomaloglossus; species Anomaloglossus baeobatrachus. Next base: position 604,432,311 of record NC_134355.1, on the reverse strand, counting down.
CACCCCCGGCCACTAAAACACCCTAATGACCGGGCCATTTTTTGCAATTCTGACCAGTGTCACTTTAACAGGTTATAACTCTGGAACGCTTCAACAGATCCTGGCGATTCTGACATTGTTTTTTCGTGACATATTGTACTTCATGTCAGTTGTAAATTTAGGCCGATACTTTTTGCGTTTATTTGTGAAAATTTAGGAAATTGTGCGAAAATTTTGAAAATTTTGCAATTTTCAAACTTTGAAAAAATTTATGCCCATAAATCTGAGAGATATGTCACACAAAATAGTTACTAAATAACATTTCCCACTTGTCTACTTTACATCAGCGCAATTTTCGAAAGAAATTTTTTTTTCGTTAGGAAGTTAGAAGGGGTCAAAGTTCATCAGCAATTTCTAATTTTTCCAACAAAATTTACAAAATAATTTTTTTTAGGGACCACATCACATTTGAAGTGACTTTGAGAGGCCGAGATGACAGAAAATACCCAAATGTGACCCCATTCTAAAAACTGCACCCCTCACACTGCTCAAAACCACATCCAAGAAGTTTATTAACCCTTTAGGTGCTTCACAGGAACCAAAGCAATGTGGAAGGAAAAAATGAAAATTTTACTTTTTAACACAAAAATGTTACTTTAGCCATAACATTTTCATTTTTACACAAGGGAGAAAAGAGAAATTGCACCATACAATTTATTGTGCATTTTCTCCTGAGTACGCTGATACCCCATATGGGGTAAAAATCAATTGTTTGGGTGCACGGCAGAGGTCGAAAGGCAAGGAGCGCCATTTGAATTTTTCAACGCAAAATTAGCTGCACTCATTAGCGGACGCCATGTCGGGTTTGAAGACCCCCTGAGGTGCCTAAACAATGGAGCACCCCCAGAAGTGACCCCATTTTGGAAACTAGAGCCCTTAAATAATTTTTCTAGACATTTGGTGAGCACTTTGAACACCTGGAGGCTTCACAGAAGTTTATAACGTTGAGCCGTGAAAAGAAAAAAAATTTTTTTTACCACAAAACTGTTGCTTCAACTAGGTAGCTTTTTTTTTCACAAGGGTATTGGGAAAAATTGCAACATAAAATGTATTGTCCATATTCTCCTGAGTACGCAGATACCTCATATGTGGTGGAAATCAAATGTTTGGGCACACGGCAGAGCTCGAAAGGGAAGGAGCGCCATTTGAATTTTTGAACGCAAAATTAGCTGCACTCATTAGCGGACGCCATGTCAGGTTTGAAGACCCCCGAGGTGCCTAAACAATGGAGCTCCCCCACAAGGGACCCTATTTTGGAAACTAGAGCCCTCAAATAATTTTTCTAGACGTTTGGTGAGCACTTTGAACACCTGGGGGCTTCACAGAAGTTTATAACGTTGAGCCATGAAAAGAAAAAAAAAATTTTTTACCACAAAACTGTTGCTTCAACTAGGTAGCTTTTTTTTTCACAAGGGTATCGGGAAAAAATGCAACATAAAATGTATTGTCCATTTTCTCCTGAGTACGCAGATACCTCATATGTGGTGGAAATCAAATGTTTGGGCACACGGCAGAGCTCGAAAGGGAAGGAGCGCCATTTGAATTTTTGAACGCAAAATTAGCTGCACTCATTAGCGGACGCCATTTCAGGTTTGAAGACCCCCGAGGTGCCTAAACAATGGAGCTCCCCCACAAGTGACCCCATTTTGGAAACTAGAGCCCTCAAATAATTTTTCTAGACGTTTGGTGAGCACTTTGAACACCTGGGGCCTTCACAGAAGTTTATAACGTTGAGCCGTGAAAAGAAAAAAAAAAATTTTACCACAAAACTGTTGCTTCAACTAGGTAGCTTTTTTTTCACAAGGGTATCGGGAAAAAATGCAACATAAAACGTATTGTGCAATTTCTCCTGAGTACGCAGATACCTCACATGTGGTGGAAAGTAATTGTTGGGCGCATGGCGTGGCTCAGAAGAGAAGGGCACCATTTGACAGCAAAATTGGTTGGAATCATTAGCGGACGCCATGCCACGTTTTTAGACCCCCCCTATGGTGCCTAAACAGTGGAGCTCCCCCACAAATTACCCCATTTTGGAACTAGACCCCTCAAGGAATTTATCTTGATGTTTAGATGTTTAGTGAGCCCCTTGTACCCCCAGGGGCTCCACTGAAAGTTGATAACGTTGAACCGTGAAAATTATTATTTTTTTTTTAATTTTTTTTTTTAATTTTTGCAGCAACAAGGTAGCTTTTTTTTTTCTTTTTACAACGGTATTAGGAAAAAAATGCACCATAAAACTTATTGTGCAATTTTTCCCGAGTACGCAGATACCTCATATGTAGTGGAAATCAATTGTTTGGGCGCATGGCGGGGCTCAGAAGACAAGGAACGCCATTTGACTTTTCAAACGCACAGACGCAGTGCACTGATCGGCCGCTGCAGGAGGCACGGTCGGATGAGATACAAAAAGCGCTGGGGATACGGAAAAAAAAAAAGTCACGCCAAAAATTGAGCAGGGATGCTGATCCGCGCTCAGTGGGACGCACGGACAGATGCAATACTTTTTTTCTGTATCCCCGACGCTTTTTGTATCGCATCCGTCCGTGCGTCCCGCCGAGTGCTGATCAGGGATGCACATAACGGATCGGCATCCCTGCTCAATTTTTGGCGTGACTTTTTTTTCCGTATCCCCGACGCTTTTTGTATCGCATCCGTCCGTGCGTCCCACCGAGCGCTGATCAGGGATGCACATAACGGATCGGCATCCCTGCTCAATTTTTGGCGTGACTTTTTCCGTATCCCCGATGCTTTTTGTCACGCTCGGAGGGACGTACGGACGCATGAGGTGTAAAAATGGACAGGGGATAGAGGAAAAAAAAAGAAAAAAAAAAAGTTATACTCACAGTACCCAGAGGATTAGCAGGAGGAACAGCTTTACAGCAGCAGCCAGCAGGCAGGAAGTTGGACAGCTCAGCAGAAGACCCAGGAAGAAAGACCCAGCGATGGAGGCAGATGTGATCGGCCGGTGAAGACAGGTAAGAGGACGTCGGGGGGACAGCAGAGGGGGAGGGGGACAGCAGAGGGGGAGAGCAGAGGGGGAGAGCAGAGGAGGAGGTAGATACCGGAGGAGCTGCAGAATAGAGATCACAAGGGAGGCCGGCAGATTGGGATGGCGGGGGGCAGATCGGGATGTCGGGGGGCAGATCGGGATGTCGGGGGGCAGATCGGGATGTCGGGGAGCAGGTCAGGATGTCGGGGGGCAGATCGGGATGTCGGGGGGGCAGATCGGGATGTCGGGGGGCAGATCGGGATGTCGGGGGGGCAGATCGGGATGTCGGGGGGGCAGATCGGGATGTCGGGGGGGCAGATCGCAGGGGGCACGGGCAGGGGCCATTACGGGAGCGCGCATTAGCAATCACAGAAGCGCGCAGGGGCTGCAAGGTGAGCACAATACTCACCGCTCCTGCTCCGTGACAGCAGCGGCTGCAGCAGCGGTGGCGTGGTACCACTAGTACCAGCCAGTGCTGCACGCTGCAGACATGTTGGGGGAGGGTCCCCAGACCAGCACAGGCCTGGGGAGGGCGGCCACCAGCAAATCAAACCGCCCCACTGCACACTGATTGGAGCAATTGCGCGTCATAGCACGATCGCTCCAATCAGTGCTGCAGGGGCTGGGGGCGGTATGTTTGAGATCCACCTATGATCTGCTGCATCAATTTTAATGCATTTTTTAGAAGGGTTCACAGTTTATCAGCAATTTCTAATTTTTCCAATAAAGTTTACAAAATCAATTATTCTTTGACCACATCACATTTGAAGTGACAGAAAATACCCAAAGCGACACCATTTTAAAAACGTTCACCCCTCAAAGTGCTCAAAATCACATTCAAGAAATGTATTAACTCTTTACGTGCTTCACAGGAGTTTAAGCAAGGAAAATTATGAAAATTTTACTTTTGCATTTTTGCAAGGGTAACAAGGGAAAATTAACTGTACAATTGCTGTGCAATTTCTCCTGAGTACAAAGATACCCCATATGTGGTGGAAAAATATTATTTGGTTTGGGCACATGGCATGGCTTGTAAGGGAAGGAGCAACATTTGACTTTTGGAATGCAAAATTGGCTGGAATTGATACGGGACACCATGTTGCGTTTGCAGAGGCGTGATGTTGCTAAACAGTGAAAACCCTCCACAAGTGACCCCATTATGTAAACTAGACCCCTCAAGTAACTGATCTAATTATGCGATGAGCACCTTAATCCCCAAGGTGCTTCACAGAATTTTATAACATTGAGCTGTGAAACAGAAAATATTTTTTTCCCACAAAAATGTTGCTTTAGTCCCAATTTTTTTATTTTCAAAAGGGTAACTGTGACGCTCTGGCAAAACCAGGTAGTCACACACTAGGCCCCCGCATAACACCTTCCCTTACCTAGGTTACATACAGTTGACCTGAAACCCTAGTCACCCCCCTCAGGGCAAGACAGGCACACCAGTGGGCGGGACCAGGCGGTTATGGAACGCCCACCTAGGTGTCTAGACAGCCCGGGGCGAGAAAACAAGCAGTTCAAGTCTAGAGTTCAAGTTGAGAGGAGTGGAGGCTGGGGCTAGGTGTAGCTCCAGTGGAGTCAAAGTCAGACAGTCTAAGTCTGAAGTTAAAGTTGAACGGTGCCAGGGTCGGAGCCCTGGTGCCTTGGCTAGGTGGCAGACGGTGGTCACCGTCAGCAGGAGACGGGAAGACGGCTGGGCATATCGGAGGTGGACCGGGACAGGGTTAGAGCCCGCCGGTACCGACACCGGAGACCCGACCGGAAACCGTGCACAGAGGGGGTACTCGGACCCTGAAGCCAGGACCGGAACCAATGGCCTAATTAATCAACCTATTGAGGGCAGAATTATAGGTCCTGTCCCAACCACAGTCCCAAAAGGAGACAACCACTCACAAAGAGGGATAGGGCGACCTCCAGGGTCCATAGATCCCATGGTTCAGCGTCAGCGGGCATGGCTCCTCAGGTACACAGCAAGCCGGGAGCGGACTCCCGTGTTCCATATCGGGAAGTCTAAACACACACCCAAAACTAGTGCAGAGGAGAAGACGGCAACCATCAGCCCAGGTGGGGGACCAGGGTACAACCGGCCACGGCGACCGGCCACCAGCACCTTGGTTTACCAAAAGACTAGTGTGATTCATTTAATTGTGAGTAACCAAACATCCCCTGGTAAGTCCGGGCTCGCAAGCCCCTGCCATCGCCATTCCCTGCACAGAGACACTGGGCCCCGGGGCAACCATCCCTACCCACGGAGGGGTTAACATCTGTCTGCCAGTACATCTCCCCCGGGTATCCCAAAACAGCAGCGGTGGTGTCCCACTTCACCACACACCGTGGGTGGTGTCACGAGCTGAATACAGCCAAGGCCGTACAACTACGTTCCCCTTTTCATTCAGCGTGTCCGCGTGACCCCCGAGTCCGGAGGATCCCTCGAGCTACACAGCGGGTCCGGATCCGAGCACCCCGGCTGCTGCAGGTATGGGGTGGCACACCCCGAAACTTGGCGTCACGAACAGGATACTTACCCATTCACCTACCTGGTGGAAGTGAACCTTGAGTTGGACAGTCAGCAGTGATCCGTTGAAAAATTTCCAGAAGTCGCCATTTTGCCGTTATTTTTAGGCGTGAAAAACTACAGCCCAGCGTCTTCTGCCCCGAGAAAGGGCACGAAGCTGAAGCCCCGCCCCCTGGGAACACGGCCGGAAGGAAAAAACACCCTGAGGCTGAAAACAAAACTAACTTGCCGCACAAGGGAGTGCTTGCAAAAGACCAAGGGGGAGAAGCAGGAAGATGTCCGTGCCTAACCCGGATGGCGGAGTAGCGTCTGCAGCGGGAGCAGCGGCACCTGAGGATGTGGCAGAGGATGGAAACGTGGCGGCTCCCGCTCCGGTCGCAGGAGCGGGGGAAGCGGTGGCCCTGGCGATCACCCAAGTCATGACAATCACCTTGCCCTACATGCCCGGCGCTGCCCGGCTACCTCAGTTATAGCAGTCCCCATTGGGACCGTGCACCATTCCAGTTTGGAAAAGTTTTAAAAATGGACCATGGCTTTGGACTGGAAAGCCAACCCAAAAACTATTGGGTTTTGTAAATAGTCCCTGACCAACCTTCTCACCCTACAGCAGTCTCTGGAGAGGCTGGTTGGAGGAAGGGCCTGCGGTAGAGTCGGCCGAGGCCCAGTCACCACCAAAACCGGTGACTACCCTCCGGGTCAGGGGTCCCCTGGACGTGGGGCCCTTGAGATAGACTGTCGGGTAAGGGACTTTTTACCCAGCCCGTAAGGGCAACACCCGGACCTGTCCTGGACTTGGGCAAGGGGTGAGCACTAGTGCTTAGCGGTGCCACCAGGGGGCAGGTTGTTTTGGGTGGGGGTGCGGTGTGAAGGACCCGGTCCGTCCCGTCCCAGTTTAGATGTGTAACGTTTAAGCAATGTGCCTCCCGTAAGGGGAGAAAACCAATGTACTTGATGTTAGTATACTTGTAAACTGTTCCTTTTCCTTTTTCAGTTCCTGTTAAATAAATGTTGGTGGTCGGACAGCCTGCGGACGGTCTGTATTAAACCAAGGGGGAATGTGACACCCTGGCAAAACCAGGTAGTCACACACTTGGCCCCCGCATAACACCTTCGCTCACCTAGGTTACATACAGCCGACCTGAAACCCTAGTCACCCCCCTCAGGGCAAAACAGGCACACCAGTGGGCGGGACCAGGCAGTTAGGGAATGCCCACCTAGGGGTCTAGACAGCCCGGGGCAGGAAAACAAGCAGTTCAAGTCTAGAGATCAAGTTGAGAAGAGTGGAGGCTGGGGCTAGGTGTAGCTCCAGCGGAGTCGAAGTCAGGCAGTCAAAGTCTGAAGTTCAATCGGCCGCGGTGGCCAGCCACCAGCACCTTGGTTTACCAAAAGACTTGTGTGATTCATTTATTTGTGAGTAACCAAACATCCCCTGGTACGTCCGGGCGCACAAGCCCCTGACATCACCATACCCCGCACAGAGACACTGGGCCCTGGGGCAACCATCCCTACCCACGGAGGGGTTAACATCTGGCTGCCACTACATCTCCCCTGGGTATCCCACAACAGCAGCAGTGGTATCCCACTTCACCACACACTGTAGGTGGCGTCACAAACTGAATACGGCCAAGGCCGTACAACTAGGTTCCCCTTTTCATTCGACGTGTCCCCGTGACCTCCGGGTCAGGAGGATCCCTTGAGCCACACAGCGGGACCTGATCCAAGCAGCCCGGCTGTTGCCGGCGTGGGGGCAGCACATAAGAAAAAATGCACCATAAAATTTGATGTGCAATTTCTCCTGAGTATGCCGATACCCCATGTGTGGTGAAAAACTACTGTTTGGGCAAAGGTATGGCTCAGAAAAATATTTTTGTATTATTTTCACTTTTTTTGGCAATGAGTTTATCTGTCTCGATCTTTGCTGCCTTGGTTTGCTCTTTACACATTTTTTTTCCATAATTATTTAATATGCCTCATAATTATCCTCTTGCTTTAATTCTTTAAACATTTTCATTTTGTCATCTACTACGTCCCTTACAGTTCTATTTAGCCTTAGTAGTTTACTCCATTTTATACCTTGTTTATTCCCATGAGGTCTGTATTGTGCCCAGGACCTTTTCAGGAGGCTTATAAAAGTGTCCCATTTACTTTGTGTACTTTTATTTCTCTGGCCATTGTCCCAGTTTTTGGCACTGAGATCATCTCCTATCTGTTGGAAATTCACCTTCTTAAAATGCAGTGTCCTTGTAGCCCCTGCAAAATAAATCTTCTTAACAAATACATGAAAACATATTATATTGTGATTTTGTGATCACTATTACCCAAATGACGCCAAACCCATATATTTGATATGCAGTGTGGCCTATTGTTTAATATTGTATTTTGCTAAGTATAAGATGCACTTCTTTTGCCCACAATTTTGGAGAAAAGTGCGTGTTATAATCCAGATGTACCTGGCTGTTGCTGAGTGGCTGAGGGGGCATGGTGGTGGTAGAGGAGAAGGTAACAGGAGGCAGGAGCAGGGTCACAGAGGCAGTAGACATCACTGTGGCGAACACATGTGCTCACTAATAAAGAAAATGAATATTTATTGCTCCCCATTGCCAAATGAAGCCAGTGCCGAGAGGTGAACAGAACTATGGGCATAGGGAGCAGTGAATATTCACTCTCTTTTTTTTAGCGGGCACACATGATCACCCAGATACCGGCTTATTGCTGCTGCTGGGCGATCATGTTTGTCCGCTAATAAAAAAGATGATCTCCATGTCCATAATCCTGAGCGTGGGGAGCAGAGAACATTTATTCTCTTAAATTGCAGGCACACATGATCACCCAGCTTCCGGCTTCCTGCTGTGGCTAGGCGATCACATGTGACTGCTATTAAAGATAATAAATATTCCCCATGCCCATAATCCCAGGCATAGATGCAGTGAATATTCCAGCAGCTGACTTCTGTGTGTAACTAGGGCGCATAGCAGTGATGTCATGCACTGTGCTTCTTACACACTGAGGTCATTTGCCAGCATCAGACGAGGATACAGTGTACATGGGGACCGGTGGGATGGTGAGTATGATTGCTTTTTTATGTGTGTGGCGTGATGGGGGACATATATACCAGGATGAGGGACATATATACCATGATGGAACCAGGATGAAGGCATAACATATGCATACCAGTGTGATGGCCATATGTAACAGGATGAGAGCGTAGTATACCAGAATAGGAACAGAATAAGGATCATATATACCAGGATGAGAAAAAGATGGGCAATATATATATCAGGATGGAGGACATATGTCGTGGGCGGAGGAGGGGACGCCACTGCTCGGGTCCGGCTGCTGCTGCTGCTCGCTCGGTCGGTGGCTCGAGCAGTGGGCCGGATCCCGGGGACTCGAGCGGCGTTCCTCGCCCGTGAGTGAAAGGGGTGGTTGTTTGTGGTTTAGGGATATTGTCCGTGACGCCACCCACGGTTGTGGTGAGGTTGTGACACCACCGCTGCTCTGGACGGGGATCCCGGGAGCGGTGACAGGGAGCAGCTTGGATGTTGTTTCTCTCCTCCGTGGGTAGGGGAGTTGGTTGTCCCGGGGCCCGGTGAGGGGTCAGGGAAGGCAGGCGGGTTACGGGGCCTGGTGAGGTGCAGGGTCGCGGGGGCAGCGCTGTGCCGCACGGCACGGTGGTACTCACTCAGCCAATAATCAATGCAAAGTCTCCGGTAAAACAAACGGCTGGATGGACGGGTCCCACAGACGGCTGTGGTAGCTCTCCCGGTAGGTTGATGGTGAGTGCCTTTCCCTGCACCTGTGTTGTGTTTACGGTTCCAATGGCTTCCCACCGGTAACCCGCTCCCCAGCTTGGATGGATGCCGAGGGAGCCCCTTTGGCCCGCAGGCTCTGGCCCTGGGAACTGTAGCCTTGGCGGTGACTGTATTTCCCTTTACGGTGTGAGCTGTTGCCTTCAATCGGGTCTTGACTGCTGGGAAACCCCGGAGGTTCCCTTCGCTAACGGATTTGACCAGTTTTACGGCGACTCCTAGCCTGGTCGGGGTGCTGGCTTCTCTTCACTCCCCGATCCTGTACCGGCGGGCGACCGCCCGTCCCCGGTCCTTATGGGTCACTTCAATCAGCCTCTCCTGCAGACAGTCACCACCGTCTGCCAACCTTGCTGTATGTGTCCGGGCCACACACCCGGACACGGTCAGTCTCCTCTACTGCCACTTCACTTCTCCCACTCCAAAACTAATCTGACTTCTTTTCCCACCTCCAGGACTGTGAACTCCTCGGTGGGCGGGGTCAACCGCCTGGCCCACCCCCTGGTGTGGACATCAGCCCCTGGAGGAAGGCAACAAGGATTTGTGTTTGACCTAGATGTACCTAGTCGGGTTTTGGGGTGTGTTGATGTAGTACCTGTGACGTCCTGGCTTTTCCAGGGCGCCACACATATACATCAGGATGGGGCACACATATACCTAGATGGGGCCCAAAATGGGTAGATTACTACAGAATTGGGGGAAATTGCCCCCATAACAGTGTCAGATCCCCCCTAACAGTGTGTCTTGACCACATTTTTTGGTGCAATTTGTTTTCACTATTTTCCTCCTCTAAAACCTAGGTGCATCTTATGGTCTGGTGCTTCCTATAGTCCGAAAAATACGATATTAGGTCTAGCACTGCCCCCATACTTGTTGGGTCCTGAACCAGTTGTGAAAGCTATCAGTCTTTCATTATTGTCAATAACCTGTTTCCTTTGCTGGACCTGCAGGTTTCTGCTCCCCAATTTAGATCAGGGTAGTTGAAGTCCCCCATAACAATGACTTCCCCTGATTCTCTGCCTCATCTATTTGCTGTATGAGGATATTTTCTGTCACTTACATCAGATTTGGAGACTTATAACCAACTCTGAGTATTTTATTTTTCTTTCTCTGCCCCCTAATCTACACCCACAGGAACTTTATGTTTACATTAACCTCATATATATCATTATGTAAAATGGCTTTTAGGGACAATTTTTTATATATCATATCCCTTGCCCTTGCTTATTTGTATGATCATTCCTTAACAAACTATACTTACCATATTTTTTGGATTATAAGACGCACTTTTCCTCCAATAAATTTGGGAGGAAATGAGAAGTGCATCTTTAAATTCGAATATAGCTTACCGGGAGGTGGAGAATTGGCAAGGGGCTGTCTGTGCGGCTCTCTGTGCGGACGGCCGGGTTCCTGTCTATGTGGGCAGACAGGTGCCTATCGTTGCTTGCAGGTGGCTGCCTCTCTGTCCCAGCAGTCGGCTGCCTTTTTGTGCCGGCGACCGACTGCCTCTCTGTGCGGGTGGGTGGGTGACCTGCTGGCTGCCACTCTGTGCGGGCAGGTGGCTGGGTGTGCGAACCATCGTGGCTGTGCTGGTGTCGCGGGCGGCGGGGCGCTGCGCTCGCTAACGCTCGGGTCCGGTGCTGCTGCTGCTGCTGCTCGGTGGCTCGAGCGGTGGGCCGGATCCGGGACTCGAGCGGCGCTCCTCGCCCATGAGTGAAAAGGGGATGGTTTGGTTTGGGGATGTTGTCCGTGACGCCACCCACGGTTGTGGTGAAGTTGGGACACCACCGCTGCTCTAGACGGGGATCCCGGGAGCGATGACAGGGAGCAGCCGAGATGTTTTTCTCTCCCCTCTGTGGGTAGGGGGATTTGGTGGTCCCGGGGCCCAATGATGGTGACTGGAAGGTGGATGGCGGGGTTTGGTGAGGTGCAGGGTCGCGGGAGGGCAGCGCGGTGCCAGACGGCATGATGGTACTCACTCAGCCAATGATGTAGACGGAGTCTCTGGTAAAACAAAAGGCTGGATGTGTGTCGCCCGGGGATCAGGGGGTACTCAGATCCGGGCCACGGGGTCACTTCTGTGGGTATCACGATGGCGTGACACGGTCTGTGATCCCAGGCTCCACAGTAAAAGGGAATTTGGTAAGGGAGATTGTCCGTGACGCCACCCACGGGTTGTGGTGATGGTGGACACCACCGCTGCGATGAAGGTGCAGGACTCCCAGGAACGGTGTTGGGATGCAGCTAGGATGTTAACCCCTCCGTGGGTAGGGGCAGTTGGTCACGGGGCCCGTTCGGGGATAAGCAGGGAGCAGGGCGCAGTGCTGCGGTGCGGTGCCCGAGGGCACGGGCGTACTCACAAGTATTTCACACAGAGTCACTGGTAAACTAGGAATTGCCGGTGTCCGCAGCCTTCAGTACGGAGGGTGTTAGTGGCCCACACACGGTTCAGCAGCTCCTGTTGTTCTTTCCCTGCAGCCAGGTGCCTCTCTCTCCACTCTCTTCCTCTTTCTCCTCAGCCGGGAACGAGGAATCCACTCCCCTGCAGTGATCTGGGTCACCCTAGGTACCGGCGGGCCACTACCCTGCCCCGGCTACCTCTGGCCCCTTCCTCACTAACAGCCTGTCCCGGCTCTTTCGGAGCACGCTTCTCTATCAGCCTGGGAGCTACCACTCCAGACTCCTCTCCTGTCTGTCTCTCCACACACTCTGCTCCAGCCCCTCCCCTCCTGCTCTGTCTTGTTCCTACACTGGGGGAGGGTGGTTTGTCCTGCTGCACCATGTGGGATCAGATTACCAAGGAGGATTAACTCTTTCTGTGACAACCTGGCTTTGCCAGGGCGTCACAGATGGATGGGTCCCGCAGCCGGCTGCGATGGTCACTCCCGGTAGGTTGGCGGTAACTGTCTCTCCCTGCACCTGTGTTGTGTTGTCGGCTCCGATGGCTTCCCACCGGTAGCCCGCTCCCCAGCGGTGTATTTGCCAGAGGAGCCCCTTTTTGCCTGCAGGCTCTGGCCCTGGGAACTCTAGCTGTGGCGGTAGCTCTATTTCCCTTCAAGGTTGAGCGGTTGCCTTCAGTCGGGTCTTTGCTGCTGGGAAACCCCGGAGGTTCCCGTCGCTGACGGATTTGACCGGTTTAACGGCAACTCCAAGCCTGGTCAGGGTCCGTAGGCCCTGCCGAGTGGTGCTGGCTTCTCTTCGCTGCCCGGTCCAGTACCGGCGGGCCACCACCCGTCCCCGGTCCTTACGGTTGTGCGTCAATCGGCCTCGCCTGCAGACAGTCACCACCGTCTGCCAACCTTGCTGTTTCTGTGCCCGGGCCACGTACCCGGACACGGCCAGTCTGCTCCACTACCACTTCCTCACTCTCCAACCACTACTCAAACTGTTATCCTCTCCACTACTGTCCTTTCCCGCCTCCAGGACTGTGAACTCCTCGGTGGGTGGGGCCAACCTCCTGGCTCCACCCCACCTGGTGTGGACATCAGCCCCTGGAGGGAGGCAACAAGGATTTGTGTGTGTGACTGATGTGCCTAACCGGGGTGTGGGGTGTGTTGTTGTAGTACTTGTGACGTCCTGGCTTGTCCAGGGCGCCACACTGGCAGCGGAAGCTGTGGTGGCTGTGCAGCGGGTGTCCCAAATGGTCTGTCCGCGGTCCGGGGTTCAAATAATGGCGGCTGGAGTCAGCGCGTGCCCAGATGGAGCTCTTGGATGAGAGCTCCATCTGCGCACGCACCACTCCGGACACCATTTCTTTGAAGCCCGCACCACCAACAGAGCATCTGGGACACTCGCTGCACCAGCCTGCTCCACCACACAACTACTATAGCTTCCGTTGCCAGCACAGACCCGCCGCCACTGCCAGCAATGACTCGCTGCCACCTCTGCCAGCACTGAGCCGCTGCCGTTGCCAGCACTGACCCACTACCAGCACTTACCAACTGTCGCTGCCAGCACTGACCTGCAGCCGCTGCGAGCACTGATCCGCCGCTGCTGCCAGCACAGCCTCTGCCTCCTGTGACCCCGCTCCACCACCGCTGCCGCCCCCGTCCGGTAAGACAACACCGGAGTATAAGACGGACACCATTTTTTTTTACCTTTTTTTTATCTCGAAATTTGGGGTGCGTCTTATAATCTGGTGCTCCTTATAAAATGAAAAATACGGTAAATGAAAAATATAGAATAGAAGCAGCACTCCAATGGAAATAAGTGAAAAATTGGACTTTATTCACACAAATATATGTGACGTTTCAGCCCCTTTTTGAGGCCTTTTTCAAGCAAAATGCTTTGTGATGTGTATTTGAGCATACAACCATCATAGAAGAGTTTTATCGAACATGCCATCCAGAATTGGGATCGACTGCGTAGAACAGCGTTCATTTACTACACTAACTTGAATGGGACCTATATAATCACCATTTTATATGAGAGTCAGTCTGTGAACTCTAGATGTTGAATGCCAGGACTAAAAAGAGCTTCTTCAAATTTCAATTTAGATCACTGGAGACCCTGAAGCTAGACTTCCATGTTTTGGCTTTTTTAAACACATGTTCCGATCATTACGTCACATGTTTGATAACTACACTGTGTGCAGAATTATTAGGCAAATGAGTATTTTGATCACATGATACTTTTTATACATGTTGTCCTACTCCAAGCTGTATAGGCTTGAGAGCCAACTACCAATTAAGTAAATCAGGTGATGTGCATCTCTGTAATGAGGAGGGGTGTAATTACATCAACAACCTATATAAGGTGTGCTTAATTATTAGGCAACTTCCTTTCCTTTGGGAAAATGGGTCAGAAGAGAGATTTGACGATCTATAAAAAAAAGTCCAAAATTGTGAGATGTCTTGCAGAGGGATGCAGCAGTCTTGAAATTGACAAATTTTGGAAGCGTGATCACCGAACAATCAAGCGTTTCATGGCAAATAGCCACCAGGGTCGCAAGAAGAGTATTGGGCAAAAAAGGCGCAAAATAACTGCACATAAATTGAGGAAAATCAAGCGTGAAGCTGCCAAGATGCCATTTGCCCCCAGTTTGGCCATATTTCAGAGCTTCAACGTTACTGGAGTATCAAAAAGCACAAGGTGTGCCATACTCAGAGATATGGCCAAGGTAAGGAAGGCTGAAAAAACGACCACCTTTGAACAAGAAACATAAGATAAAACGTCAAGACTGGGCCAAGACGTATCTTAAGACTGATTTTTCAAAGGTTTTATGGACTAAGGCTATGTGCGCACGTGTGCGCTCTGCACCGCACTGAAAAGGTGCACTTCAGAGCGCAGCTGAAAAGCTGCGTTCTGAAGCGCATGGTGCCGGCGAGAACGTGCGCTCTGCCTGCAGCTCCTGCCATAGACAGAGCAGGGGCGCAGCGTAACTGCATGAATTACGCACACGTGCGCACATAGCCTAATGAACTGAGAGTGACTCTTAATGGGCCAGATGGATGGGCAAGAGGCTGGATTAGTAAAAGGCAGAGAGCTCCACTCCGACTCAGACGCCAGCAAGGATGGAGGTGGGGTACTGGTATCTGCTGGTGTCATCAAAGATGAACTTGTGGGACCTTTTCGGGTTGAGGATGGAGTGAAGCTCACCTCCAAGACCTACTGCCAGTTTCTGCACACAATGTTGATCGTAAACAGATCAAGCAACTGACAGAGTCTATGGATGGTAGGCTGTTGAGTGTGACCAGAAAAGTGGCTATATTGGTCACTAATTTTTTTGGATTTTGTTTTTGCATGTCAGAAATGTTTATTTCTAAATTTTGTGCAGTTATGTTGGTTTACCTGGTGAAAATAAACAAGTGAGATGGGAATATATTTGTTTTTTTATTAAGTTGTCTAATAATTCTGCACAGTAATAGTTATCTGCAAAAACAGATATCCTCCTAAGATAGCCAAATCTAAAACAAAACCCACTCCAACTTCCAAAAATATTAAGCTGCACACGCTGTAGTGTCAGGAAATAACAAGGTGGTTTGCTGCCAAAAGTTTTATTGAGCTCAGGATGGATTACTCCTATGGCAGGGTTCCCCAACTGCAGTCATTGGAGCCACCAACAGTGCAGGTTTTCAAGATCTCCTTGGTGTTGCACAGATGATAATTTATTTACATGCCCAGGTGATGATTCATGACCTGAACAAAACTGAGGAAATTCTGAAAACATGAGCTGCCGGTAGCTCCCGAGGACTGGAGTTGGGGAACCCTGCCCTACAGGATCAGCCTTTTATTGATGGGGTACTTTAAACAATCAGATAGCAAGATACCCCTACCTGAAAATAAATAATGGATGGTCCAGTGCTACCGTGTAAATGTAGACGTAGTGTATACACATGACCACAGCTCCATTCACTGTCTTTGGGAGAGTTGGGCATGAATTTATAGACCCATATAAACCAATAGTATGGAGTGCTCATGTAACGCTCTGGCCGGGCCAGGGAGTCACCAAATAGGCCCCTGCACCTTCCCTCATAGGTGACATCAGCCAGCCTCAAAACCCTAGTTACCCCCCCTCCGGGCTGTATAGACACACCAGGGGGCGGAACCAGGCAGTTAAAAGACGCCCACCGAGGAGTTTAGACAGCCCGAGGTGGGAAAGTAAACAGATTTTGTTAGAGTTCAAGTTGGAGAGGAGTGTGGGCTGGAGCTGTATCCAGCTCCAGCAGAGGCGAATACCCAAATTGAACGGCGCCAGGGTAGGAGCCCTTGGGCCACTGGCTAGGAGGCAGATGGTGGTCTCCGTCTGCAGGAGGCGGGAAGACGGCTCGGTGGAACCGAGGTGGACCGGGACAGGGTTGTAGCCCGCTGATACCGACCCCGGGAACCGACTCGGAAACCAGAGCACACAGGGGGTACTCGGACCCTGAAGCCGGGGCCAGAAGCGACTGGAACCAGCTAATTAACCGATTGAGGCCAGGACTAGAGGTCCTGTCCCACCCAAAATCCCTATTAGAAGGCAACAGCCCACCGAGGGGGATAAAAGGCCACCGCCAAGGCTCAGAGATCCCACGGGCCATCATCTGCAGGCAAGGACTCCTTAGGCTACAACCGGCTGGGAGCGGACTCCTGAAGTTGCAAAAGCACAGGCAGTCCACCGTTCTAAAAAGTGCAGGAGAAAGACAGAGACCACCAGCTGGGTGGGGGACCAGCACGCAGCCGGCTGCGGGCACCAACCACCATCAGCTTGGTTTACCAGAGACTCGTGTGTATCTTTAATAGTGAGTACACCAGCACCCTGCGGTCGCCCATCTCCCTGCACCAACAACTCCAACGGGTCCTGGGGCCACCATCCCTGCCCACGGAGGGGTTAACAACTTGCTGCACAACATCTCCCTCGAGTGCCCCGTAACTGCAGCGGTGGGGTCCAAACTCGCCACATATCATGGGTGGCGTCACGAACCTCGTACGGCCCAGGCCGTACATATACGTTCTACATCCACCACCCCCCAACCCTTTTCATTTAGAGTGTCCGCGGGATCCCCCCGGGTCCGGAGACCCTCGAGCCACACACTGGAAGGCCCGGATCCGAGCAGCGGCAGGCTGCCGGCACGGGGGCGGCACACTCATAAGAGTTCTACTACTTTATATACAAGGTGCACAATGCCCCATTACTAGGGTTGGTAAGGTTCTCAGTGGTTGACCCTTTTCTACTTATGAATCTATCATCTAAACACAGTATAAATGAAAAATGCTGTACGTCGGATAGTATAACCCTTTAGCGTACCCAATAGATGCTTGGATACTTTTTGCCTGTGTACGGGAGTGGTACATGACACAAGGGCTCTTTTCTTCTTTAAAATCCTATGATCTGCCCTGCTTGTTAGGTTGTACTTTAAAAACACACATGCCCTTATTTAGCAAAGGATTTCTGCCCGATTTCTGATGTAAATCACTTTGAAATTATTGTTTGTGCAATTCCAAGGTGCACAAAAGTTTTGAGACTCTTTGCATTTTCATGCCAGTGCTGGTCAGCTTCATCATAGTGGGCAAAAAATGGGAGAGAAGCGTGGAGAAGCCCACCCAAAAATTCTTCAAAATTTATGCCACTTTGGTGGCATAACTTATGCCAGAAATCTATTCCACTCCATGACTGGAGTTAATTTGCTGATGAAGCACCCAAAGGCGTCAGTGATAAAATGTGCTTTATACATTAACCCCTTTTTCCGTTTTTCATTTTCATTTTTTGCTCCTTTTCTTCCGAAAGCTGAACTTTTTTTTTTTTTCCATCAATATAGCCATATGAGGGCTTAGTTTTTGCGGGACAAGTTGTACTTTTGAATGAAAATTATTAGTTTTACTATATAGTGTACTGGAAAATGGCAAAAAAATTCCAAGTGCGGTGAAATTGCAAAAATAGCGCAATTGCACAATAGTTTTTGGAATATTTTATTCACCTTGTCCCCTTTATGGTAAAACTGATGCATCAGTATGATGCCTCACGTTAGTACGAGTTTGCAGATCTACAAACATGTATACTTTTACTTTTAGCTAAGGGCTTAAAAAAAATTCTGAAGTTTGTCCAAATAAAGAATTGCGCTTTTGGCGCCATTTTTTGATACTTGTAGTGTTCTCATTTTTCTGGATCTGGGGCTCAGTGATAGCTTATTTTTTGCATCTCGAGCTGAAGTGTATAATTATATCATTTTTGTGCAGATGCTACGATTTGATCGCCTGTCATTACATTTTAAAAATGTTTGCGGAGACCAAAAAATTTAATTTTGGCATTTGGAATTTATCGCCTTGCAGTGAACCAATCAGATTAATTGATTTTATATTCTAGATCAGGCATTTATGTAAGTGGCAATATTAAATATATGTTCTTTTTTTAACCCTTTTATTTTCAGTAGGGCGAATGGGGGGAGATGTGAACTTTTAGGTGTCTTTTATATTTTCATATTTTTGAAAACTTTTTTTTACGTTCTTAATTTGTTTCAGCAGTCTGATAGCTTGTGCATTTCTGTTGATCAGAGCTGCCCAGCTCTGATGAGCAAAAATGCAGTGTTCTTTTAAGAGCCGCTGCTCTGTTGGCTCTTACAGGAACTATGTCATGATAGCAACAGGAGTCATGACCCTTCGCTACTATGGCAATCATCTGCTCCACATGATTGCGTCACGGGGCCTCCGCTGGCAGCGGAGAATGGATCTTGGATAAACCTGCGCCTGTTAGCCTCACATGTCTGCTGTTCAAATCAGCAGACATGTGTAGGGTTCACTGCTGGCTCACCGAACTGGCTGCACCTCTTAATTAATTTGGCACATCTTACTCCTGCAAGCCCATCATTAAGACTAGGTTATGAAATAATACAAAAAAGAAAGTCGGGCACTGCAGCGTGAAGCTGTATAGTCGAGCCATACTCATGGGAGACAGTAATCAGCTGTTCCAGGACTTGTATCGCTGTGTCAGGTGGTGCTCTGCTGACAGCAGGGTCAAGATTCCAGAATTCGGGTATAGAGAAGAAGCGGCAGCTCACTCGGATAATTGGCAAAGATTTTTTATTCTGCAGTTGCAGACATAGTTACATGAATAATGGGGAGGAGGGGTGGTGCGGGGACGGCAGACGGACTAATGCGGGCTTTACACGAGACGAGCTATCGTGCGATGCATCGTCGGGGTCACAGTTTTCGTGACGCACATCCGGCATCGTTCACGATGTCGTCTCATGTGACACCTCCAAGCGACGCAGTATCGTTCATAAATCGTGAGTCGTGTACTCGTCGCTCAGTTTTAAAAAATTGTTTAATTAAAATGGCGGTGGTTGTTCATTGTACCCGGGGCAGCACACATTGCTCCGTGTGACACCCCGGGAACAATGATCACAGCTTACCTGCATCCCGCAGCTCCCGGCGGCTATGCGGAAGGAAGGAGGTGGGCGGGATGTTTACGTCCCGCACATCTCCGCCCCTCCGCTTCTATTGGCCGGCGGCTGTTTGACGTCGCTGTGATGCCAAACGTCCCTCCCCCTTCAGGAAGAGGATGTTCGCCGCCCACAGCGAGGTCGCTCAGCAGGTAAGTACGTGTGACGGGAGTTTCATGACTTGGTGCGACACGGGCAGTGATTTGCCCGTGACGCACAAACGATGGGGCGAGTACGATCGATCGTGAAATCGCACGATCGGTCGACTCGTGTAAGGCCCGCATAAGACTAGCTTATGAAAGGACAGTCTTTATGAATCAAGACCAGAGTGTTTACATTTTCCCAGACAGTACCTAAAAAGGAACATAAAGGCTATATCCAGTACTTCATATACAAGTGGGCACTTGGGAGGTGGCATCACACTTGTAGAATTTTTTTTTTTGAATTGCTCAGTCTAAACTCATCTTCGACTCTTTTCAGAATAAATATTTGACTAGCTAACGTACAATTCATTCTAATCTGTAAAACATAAATGCGGCTTTATCTTTTTTTAATAATTTATTTTTTGTAATATAAAACAAGATGAAATGTCCACTTCACTGAAATGAAACAACTTCCCCTTGGTACCCATGCTTCTGTTCTACAGCTACGGATGAATAGGCAAAAGTGTTTTAGTGTGCTGAATGTTATATATTAGTATCGGATAAGACAGAGAAATAATGAGATGGGATTGACCAAAGCAGACAGCATGACACTATTCATAATCTAAATGTGAAAACACATTTTTTTTCTGAATATGGTTATGAATTCAGTTTAAATTGCATTTATCTGGATTTAATTATAAACTAAAATGTGAAGGTTGAAGGACTGTATAGGTGTTAATTGTGACTTAAATCATGCTTGGTACGGTTGTATTAAAAGGTTTCAGAGCATGAAGAGAGGGCGTCTTGTTTTCAGATAACTAAAGGATAAATTCATCAGCCAAAATATTAAAACCACATTCATGGTAGGTCCCTCTTGTGCCAACAAAGAACTTAGACCCATGAAAGCATAGACTCCACCAGATGTCTGATGGTGTCCTGTGGAATCTGACACCAAGAATTGAGCAGCAGATTCAAGTTGTCTCAATGCATCACACTTGTTTTTTCCAGCACATCTCAAAGATGCTCTATCACATTGACATCTGGAGAATATGGAGACAAGTCATATTCTTGAATTATTAACTACGTTACTCAAATTATTCCTAAACAAGATTTTCTGTGTGACAGGAGTAGAGATGAGCCACCCCCCTAGTGTTCGAGTTCGGTTCGGTTAGTCGAACGGAGGCTCCGTTCGACGAACGTTCGACAAACTCCTTTCGAACCCCATTGAAAACAATGGCAGGTAAACACAAACACATAAAAACACATTATACATGTACACATACAGTTAATAAACATTGCCATTACACTTACAGGTCCCCGCGATGCGTCCTGCACTCTGTCTCCCGACGATTTTCCTTCCGATAATCGCTGCGTCCTCCAGGTAACCAGCACTGATGATAGGACCTTCCGTGACGTCAAAACAGCATGTGACCAGTCACGTGTGTATTATCTCATTCGAAACAGACTGGTCACATGGCTAGAAGTCATGCTAGGTCCTGTCAGTGCATCTCTCCGGTATGCGGTGCTCGTTTGTGTACCGGTGAGATGCTCTGGCACATGGTCACCTTCCCCGTTTCTGCATGTGGGCGCTCTTTACAGAGTCAGCCCACATGGAAGGACTGGCTGCCCCAGCCGGTGAATTGCGGCACCGGGAATCACGTGATCGGAGCACCGTTGCTATAGTAATCAGCCTATCAGATTACTTTAGCAACAGTGGCTCTGCTCACCCACTGAGTGATTAGAGTGCACGGGAGCAGCAGCGTCTTCCTCCCATGCAGTGCTGTCTGATGTAGCAGAGCTGCATGGGTTGAAGGAGAAAGAAGACAGAAGACCAGGATCGTGGAGGGATGAGAGGGAGTAATAAACATGGAGTCTCTAAGTGTGTCTGTGTATTTATTTCTATTAAAGTATTTTTTCTCTGTGTGGTGTCTTTTTTTTTAACCCTTTATTGGAGATTCTTATTGGCCAGATCAAACTTGCCTTACATTAAGAATCTCTGGCTTAATACTAGCTAGTAAAACAAAGCTAGTATTAACCCATTATTACCCAGCAAGCCACCCAGCTTCAGGGCTGCTGGAAGAGTTGGATACAGCGCCAAATGATGGCGCTTCTATGAAAGCGCCAATTTCTAGGGCGGCTGTGGACTGCAATTAGCAGCAGAGGGGCCCAGAAAGCTCGGGCCAACCTGTGCTGCGGATTCCAATCCCAGCTGCCTAGTTGTACCTTGCTGGACACAAAAATGGCCCATGTCGATTTTGTTTTTAATTATTTCATGAAATTCATGAAATAATTAAAAAAAGGGCTTCCCTATATATTTAGTTCTCAGCTTTGTACAAATAGGCAGCTGGGGGTTGGGGGCAGCCATACCTGCCTGCTGTACCTGGCTAGCATACAAAAATATAGCAGCTGCAGAAAGGCTCAGCATACTCCATCCAGGACTGTATGCAGGAGTTCCCCCCCCCCCAAAATGACGTGGCTTCGCCATGTTTTTGTATGCTAGCCAGGTATTAGTAGGCAGCTATGGGCTGCCCCCAACTCCCAGCTGCCTATTTGTACCTGGCTGGGAACCAAAAATATAGGGAAGCCCTTTTTTTTAATTATTTCATGAATTTCATGAAATAATTAAAAAAAAAAAAAAGAAGGACATGGGCTTCGCCCAATTTTTGTCTCCAGCCAGGTACAACTAGGCAGATGGGGATTGGAATCCTCAGCGCAGGGTGCCCAAGCTTTCTGGGCAGCCCTGCTGCGAATTGCAGTCCGCAGCCGCCCCAGAAAATGGCGCTTTCATAGAAGCGCCATCTTCTGGCACTGTATCCAACTCTTCCAGCTGCCCTGTTGACGGGTGGCTCACTGGGTAATAATGGGGTTAGGGATAGCTGTATATTATCAACTAGCCCTAAGCCCGAAATTCATGGTGTCACGCCAATATTAGACATGGCCACCATCAACTTCTAGTACAGATAAAAAAACACAACACACAGAAAAATATTTTTATTAGAAATAAAACACAATACAATCAGTGACTCCATCTTTATTGAAATAAAGAACCCCCCTCCGCAGTAATCCTGGGTCAAGGGTCCCACGCCATCCAATCCGGATCCAATATCATCTGATCGGTTTTCTGGAAGGCGAAGCGATCAGATGATGTGTCAGGTTCAAGGGCCTGAATCACATGACACAGCAGCTGATTGTATAAACTGCTTTTATACAATCAGCTGATGCATCAGTGCAAAAAAACCCAAACTACACACTTCTGTGCAGACTCCTGTCCGACAGCAGCAGGTGATAGTTTAGCCGGCCGGGCGATAAAAAGCTGGCCTCACCGCTCGACTTTTAGTGTCAGCTGATGCTGTCAGGTGACCGCATCAGCTGATCATTGCCTGGTCTGAGAGAGAGAGAGAAAGAGAGAAAAAGGAGAGAGAAGAGAGAGAGAAGAGAGAAAAAAGAGAGAGAGAAAAGAGAGAGAGAAGAGAGAGAAAAAGAGAGAGAGGAGAAAAAGAGAGAGAGGAGAAAAAGAGAGAGAGGAGAAAAAGAGAGAGAGAGGAGAAAAAGAGAGAGGAGAAAAAGAGAGAGAGGAGAAAAAGAGAGAGAGGAGAAAAAGAGAGAGAGAGGAGAAAAAGAAAGAAAAAGAGAGAAAGAGAGAGAAAAAGAGAGAGAAAAGGCGAGAAAAAGCGAGAAAAAGAAAGAGAAAAAGAAAGAAAAAGAGAGAATAAAAGAGAACGAGAGAGAAAAAGAGAAAAAGAGAGTGAAAGAGAAAAAGAGAGAGAAAAAGAGAAAAAGAGAGTGAAAGAGAAAAAGAGAGAGAAAAAGAGAGAGAAAAAGAGAGAAAGAGAGAAAGAGAGAGAAAGAGAGAGAAAGAGAGAAAAAGAGAGAGACAGAGAGAGGGCGAGAGAGTTGAGAGAGAGGGAGAGAGAAGAGAGAAGAGAGAGAAGAGAGAGGAAAGAAGAGAGAGAGAGAGAGAGGAGAGAGATTAGTGAGAGAGGAGAGAGAGAGAGAAGAGAGAAGAGAGAAGAGAGAGAAAAGAGAGAGGAGAGAGCAATGCAGGCTCATTCCGTGAACTGCTCCGATTTTAGAGGTGTGTTCCGTGGGTCACAGCTGATGTCCGGCTCCTCCCCTCAGTGCATAATTAAATTAAATGAAATTATAAATAAATAATAATTATAATTTAAAATAAATTAAATTCATTATTGGGGTGGCCGGAACTTGAACTTGTGAACTAATGCTCCCTAGGCAGTAGCTCTAACCATTGAGGCACAGCCTCTAACGAGAAACACAGGAAGATTTGGTTATTTTGACCTCACTTCAGGTGCTGCGTGGAGAGGACACAGAGCGCTCGTGTTCTACGGGGCTCCCTGTCATCTTCATGTAGCAGAGCTGAAAGCGTCGTGTACATTACTTCGGACCTGGATTGTTGTTTGGGGATTATTAAAGTGGTAAATGAGGGTTTTTTTGTCTTTTATTCCAAATAAAGGATTTTTTGCTGTGTGTGTTAATTTACTTTCACTTACAGGTTAATCGTGGAAGGTGTCTCGGGGAGACGCTTGTCATGATTAAACCCGTTATTCCCCCAATTGCCACCGCACCAGGGCTATTCGGGATGAGCTGGGTAGAGTCCCGGGACTGTTGTATCTAATGGACTGCCTGCTGATTTTGTTAGGGTGGTGGGCTTCCCATAACGTGGCTCTCCCCATCCTGACAATACTAGCCTCCAGCCATGTGGCTTTATCCTGGCTGGTATCAAAATTGGGGGGACCGCATTTTTTTTTTTTTGAAATTATTTATTTATTTATTTTACTGCATGATATAGACCCACCCACCAGCGGCTAGGATTGGTTGCAGTGAGACAGCTGTCATTTATCGTGGGGGCATTTCTGACTGCAGACAATCATTGGCGCCGGTGGGCGGGGAAGGGACGGAATAACTGATTGAATAATGAAGCGGCAGCCATTTTCAAAAGAGGAAAAGCCGCCCGAGATTTGTGACAGCCGTGCAGCGAGGCGCCCGTGATCGGTGAGTAGGAAAGAGAGAGGGATTGTGCTGGGGATGCAGGACGCATGCAGATACGCAACGTGCGCACATACTTACTGTGAAAAGCCACGCTTTTGGTGATCGAACCGTTTTCGAACGTTAACTCGAACTGCCGAACTTGAAGCAAATCGTCGAATGACTCGAACACCCCGCGAAATTACTCGAACTTGAAATTGGCGAACCGTTCGACTCGAACATCGCTCAACTCTAGACAGGAGACATTATCCTGATGAATGAGGGCACTGTGAGCAGAACAATCTCTTTGGCATCCCACACTCTCTACCATATTGCCTCCCTCCAACAATGCATTCTGCTGCCGCTTCTTTGGGAGAGCAATGGATTACACATTTAAATGTCCACATGATGTAAGATAAAATGTGTTTAACTAGACCATGCTCCCTTTCTCTATTGCTTCATGGTCCAGTTGTAAAACTCATGTGCCTCCTATTGTGGGTGCTTGGGATGGTGGACAAATGTCAGCAAGGGCACTCTGACCCGTCTACAACTACAGCCCCAAATCCACTGTGTGCATCTTTCTATCATAATAAGCAGTACATTTTTAACAATTTGTTCAAGATGTAGCTTTTCTGTGAGATAACGGTTCATCAATGGTGTAATGGGAGACGAGAATGGCAAAGGGACCCCTAAGCGTACCCTAAGACTGGGGACTCTGTGCTGTCCCTTATCCCAACAGTTGACCTGAATGTGGTCAGGGTCAAGCCTCCAACATGGCCCTGCCTCCTATCCTGGCCCTGATAACTCTATCCTCACCAACCAGGGGACTAACCGGGATGGAGATCCCAAACCAAACCCACCAACACAAAACGACAGATGGGGGTAAATAAAAACTCACACACACCAAAACCTGCACCGGGGACACCACAGTTACATGGGTAAGGATAAGGGTAACAAGAATAAGGGGGAAATAAGAACAGCTTAATAAAATCACGGCAACAGACACAAATAGCAGCAGAGATCAACAAACTAGTCCTCTCTGCTCCTGGGCTAGGCTCCAACTGAGGCTGGAATCACACTTGTGTGTGTAAAATCGGTCCGAGTCGCATGCTAGAAAGTAGCATGAGCTCTGTTCAAGTTTAGATCAGTGTGCAATGCAACTGCAATGCAATCCTGTGGTTTTTCAATTGATTGTAGTCCATGTGCAATCCATGTGTGATACGTATGGGATCTGTTTTTATTCTCAGC
This sequence comes from Anomaloglossus baeobatrachus, assembly GCF_048569485.1. Lineage (NCBI taxonomy): Eukaryota > Metazoa > Chordata > Amphibia > Anura > Aromobatidae > Anomaloglossus > Anomaloglossus baeobatrachus. Next base: position 604,406,728 of record NC_134355.1, on the reverse strand, counting down.
AACTATGTCATCTGCCATTCAGCTCTGCTACATGGCCGCTGACAGCAGACACAGACAGAGCCATGTAGCAGAGCTGAATGGCCGCTGACAGCAGACACAGACAGAGCCGCGGGATCAGAATGAACTCGGATGAACTTCACCCAACTTCATTGTCATCCCGCGGCTCCGTCTGTGTGTCATGGCCTGATTTTCAGTCACTGGTGAAGGTCTTACTGGTGACCGCAATCTCCTGAGTGACTTAAGTGATCTGCGCTATCAGCAGTGCCATCACTCAGGTTACCCGCGGCCACAGCGGAAGTCCTCCACCTGAGATCTGTGACCGCAGGTAACGTGAGTGACGTCATCGCTGATAGCGCGACTCACTTCAGTAGTGGTCTGTGACCGCTCTCTGTCAGCTTCTGATGTAGCAGAGATGAAAGCTTTGTGGAACCTCTGTAGATTACGACGGACCTGGAGGAGTATTTGGGGGTTTAATAAAGTGGTGAAAGAGGGTTTTTTTTGTCTTTTATTTCAAATAAAGGATTTTTTGGTGTATGTCTTTATTTTCTTTAACTTACAGGTTATTCATGGAATATCTGGTATCTCGGGGAGACGCCAGCCATGATTAATCTAGGACTTAATGGCAGCTATGGGCTGCTGCCATTAACTCCTTATTACCTCGATTGCCACCACACCATGGCAATTCGGGATGAGCCGGGTACAGTCCCGGGACTGTTGCATCTAATGGATGCGGCAATTCCGGGGCGGCTGCTGGCTGATATTGTTAGGGTGTGGGGGCTCCCCATAACGTGGCGCTCCCCATCCTGAGAATACCAGCCTTCAGCCATGTGGCTTTACCCTAATTGAATGATAGCCCGGCTCACTGAGTAAGGTGCTCAGGGGAAAAATATATAACATATAAATAGAGAACCCCGGCACTCAAAAATGAGAGAGTCTTATATAATTGAGTTTTTATTTAATTTTATTTTTGATGTTTCAGCGAATGCCTTTTTCAAAACTAAATAAAAAATAGAAACATATGCAATTGTCAGTACCATAAATACATGAGATATTATAAATCATATCCATATCAAAAATAATGAGAAAAACATCATATATACCTAATACAGTGTGAAAACAGGTAATATGTGTTATCCTGTGAAGTATATCAATGAACTTCGCATGAAATTTTCTAGAAAAAAAGGGGCCATATATTAGGTACAAAGAAGAATTAAATGCATAAATCCGCCAAAAAGAACATACAATATAAGCATACCTAATCAGAATCTCCCTAAAGAAGAGCTCTGAATAACGTGGTATAATGATCACATGCATGGTCATCTATGGGATAAAGAATGTAAATTTTAAACCACATATTAAGATGTAACAGAAAGTGCATCTGTATGCCACAATGAAACATCATATTACCTCATATAAAGAGCAGAGTTTCCTAGTGAAGATTTGGAATACAAATATCGCTAATAAGATAGCTAGAGGTTAAAGTGAAATAACAATCAATGAAGGATATAGAAAAAACAATCCCATAGAATAACATGATGATAGCAACGAGGAGCGCTATGACATTACCTGTGCCCTGGGAGATCAGTGGTGGAATGGGACAGAACAGAGCCGCGGTGAGGCTTATAAGCCGAATAGGGGCGGGACAACTAATAATTTCCTGTAAGAAGGAACGCACGGTGAAACGCAATGTGCGCGTGCGCAGTGAAACGCGGAAGTGCGCGCATGCGCGGTAACGAGGGAATGGTGAAACAGTGTAACCCGGATTCGGAGCTCCATGGAAACCAAAGTAAACTTCAACGTGTCTATAGGAAGGAGGGAAAAAGGAAAGATATAAGTAAATGTAGCAGGTACAAAGCAAGTAATTACCAATATTAAGTAATGACCATATATAAATAGTCAAAACATACGAGCCATATGAATATACAAACGTATACATTATCTGAATGCCCCTGCTACAACTATCAGGAATACGGTAACAGATTCCCAACCCTTATGTAATCAATGGGGGATAAGAATTACCATAATGATTATACTTAATATATATATATATATATATATATATATATATATATATATATATATATATATATATATATATATGGATATACACGCATATACATCCACATTCATACACTTATAAGCAAACAAGAAAAAATGAATCACAAAACAGGACAGACCCCATATCTCCAATTCAATAACATTCATACTCCCTATAAAGACCATGAGGGAACAGGGTATTGAGCATGTGAATCCAATAGGATTCTCTATTTTTTAATTTTCGAACCCTGTCACCTCCACGCCTCAAGGGGGGAACATGCTCCAGAACCTGGAAGCGAAGTTGAGAAATAGTATGTCCACATTGTATGAAGTGATAGGGTATAGGCAATATAGTCAATCTACATTTAATGGTGGATTTGTGCTTCCCTATGCGGTCTCGGACATGCTGGGTAGTCTCCCCAACATATCCGAGACCGCACGGACACTTTATTAGGTAGACTACATATGATGTATCACAGGTGAAAAAATCCTTTATTTGGAAAACCTTCCCAGTACGGGGGTGTGTAAATTGGTTGCCCTTAACCATATTTGAGCAATGGGGACAATGGAGACACGGGAAATTACCCTTTTTGGGAGTGGAAAGAAAGGTCTGTCGGGACCGAAGAATTGTTGACCCAATGTCCGCCTTGACTAAAATATGGTGGAGATTAGGGGACCGTTTGCAGCTAAACAAAGGAGAAGTAGAGAATTCAGTTATTTGAGGATATGATCTCTGTAATACCTGCCAATGTCTAAGTGTAATCTTCTTAATGATCGGACGAAAAGGATGAAATGTGTTAACAAAAGAAATAAAGGATCCCTCCCTCCTAGGTTTACGAATAGGATTTAAACTTTCTTCAAATGCGGAATGAACTACCGATGCGGGATAGCCGCGTTGCAAAAATTTTTTTGACATCTCCTCATGTCTACGAGAACGCTGATCATGCAATGTAACGATTCGTGATACTCTCTTAGGCCTCTGCCACACTCACGTGTAAAAAACGTACGTTTGCTGTAGTCCGTTTTTTGTGTCCGTGTTCCGTATTTGCAGTCCGTTTTTCCCCTCCGTGTAGTGTCCGTATGCATATCGTGTGTCATACGTGTGTACGTGTGTGCATTTTCCTGTGCGTGAAATACGTCAGTGTGTGTTCCGTGTGCAGTCCGTTTTTTGTGCGTGTTTAACATGTTTCACACATTGAGATAATGGTGATTACTTGGAATTAAATGACACATAGGTGTATGTGATTAGGACATAAATATAAGTTAACTATAAACTGTTTCCTGCTTGTATTTTGCCTTGGAGCACCTATGTGTTGTGACAAAATTTTCGCAATGCCATTATCCACGGAGGCCTTAGTGTTTTTATGTTGGATTATATCTCGTCGTTTTGGCGTTAGACGGCACATGTTGCAATATGATAATGTAAGAAGAACCAGATTGTGGGTGCATCCACTAATGATGATGCGGCCTATGCATGGTCATTTCCATACTTTATTTTTTGAGTTACGGAATTTCCCAGATAAGTTTTTTTCATACTGCCGTTTGTCAGTTGAGAGTTTTGATTACTTACTAAATATTTTACGACCTCATTTGCAACATCAGGACACTTGGATGCGGCTTTCCATTTCCCCAGAGGAGAGATTTATGGTGACTCTGAGGTATTTGTTATTTTTTATAATTTTTTGTAAATGTGTTATTTTTCACATTGAAATGTGTAATTGATCTTTATTGATGTAATATCTGTTTTGAATCAATGTTTGTGTTTTCTTTTGATTGCTTTAATTTAAAATAACATATTGTTAATTGTAAATCATTGTTTGTCTTGTTTTCATAGATTCTTGGCGACTGGTCAATCTTTTAGTGCTTTACATTTTGATTTTTTGTTGGGGAGATCAACCATTGCCGTTATAGTACGTCACACATGCGACATGATATGGCAACATTTAAAAGAACAAATGATGCCTCAGCCAAACAGAGAAGATTGGTTGAAAATCTCTAAGGGCTTCAAGGACTCTGTTGACTTTCCTAACTGCATAGGAGCTTTGGATGGCAAGCATTTCAGAGTTAAAAAGCCACCAAACTCTGGGTCACGTTATTTCAATTTTCATAAGTTTTTTTCCGTTGTTATTTTGGCATTGGTTGACACAGAATACCGTTTTATTTATGCAGACATTGGGGCCTATGGTAGTGCCTCAGTTGCCCGTATTTTCCGTTCATCAAGATTAGCCCAACGCCTGCAAGAAAATGCATTATTGATCCCCCCACCAGTTGCCCTACCTGGTACATCTGGACCGTTGGCACCATATGTGATGGTAGCAGATGCAGGATTTGCATTATCCAAACATGTTATGCGACCATATCCAAGGAGATCCATTGATGACAGGAAACAGTACTTTAATAATCGGCTAACTAAAGCAAGACGTTATGTGGAGTGTGCATTTGGTATTTTAGCTAACAAATGGCGCATTTATCAGACAACTATTCAGTTGCAGCCAAACTTTGTGACATCTGTCCTCAAGGCTACCATAGTGCTTCACAATTTCTGTCGGATACATGAAGGAGGAACTTATGTGGATGATGAATTTCAGATAAACCATGTTGTTAATCCAACAGGGGAACCTATGTCTCATAATTCCGTGACATCTGGTTTACAAATTAGAAATTTATTTACTGATTACTTTAATTTTTTTGATGATAATAATAATAGTGATGTTTGTTAAGATTGTCATGGATTTATTTCGATAAAAATTTATTATTTTTTCTTATACGAAAATGTGTAATTTTTTCTAAACATCTAAGAGCTTAAATCTTACTTGTATTAAAGTGAAAATGTGTTAATCATCAACTGACATTTCTGTTAACAACATGGATTTCTGAATGTTGTATGTATGTTTTTGTAAATTTCTGTGTTACTATCATGTTTTTTTTGTTATTTTAAACTTACAACATTAATAATGTTAAACGTCTATTGAAAAAATGCAATATTATTTAAAAATTTAAATAATAAAGATGATAGTTTTTTTCCCAACATATTTTTTTATTAATAATAAGCATATTAATCCATAAAGTAATGCTGTTATTTTTTCACATCAAAATAAAAAATGAACATATTGTTCATCTTCTGTTAAATTTTACAAAATGTAAATTTTTATGGCATTCTTTCTAAAATTAAAAATATACTTTACTTACAAGAGTACATTTTCAAAAATGTGTGCATTGCTTACAATGTTGAAAAATTGTCAACCAATTAAGTTGGTCTCATGTTGGACATTGACATAGACATAATAAATGTAAACTGTGTTTTGAGAATATAAGAAGTAATCTAACCATCAAATTGGTTGGGTACAAATGTGTTCCTAAAATTAAAAAAAAAACCATGCCATCAAACATATATGTGATCCGTCACTAAATATAATCACACATGTTTTTTTTTTTTTTTAAACTCAGAGTTTACACATTTTTGGAAATCCTTTTTTTTTTAAATTTTGACACATTCATCATATTTGTTGTTTGAATGTAAAGATTAGAGATGAGCGAACCGGTCGCGGTTCGGCTCGAGGTTGGTTCGCCGAACGGACCTCCCGTTCGAGTTCGGTTCGTCGAACGTTCGACGAACCGAACTCGAACTGCATAGGAAACAATGGCAGGCAATCACAAACACAGAAAAACACCTAGAAAACACCCTCAAAGGTGTCCTAAAGGTGACAAACAACTCAAACACATTGGAAAGTGACAAGGACATATACTCATGCGAAAACAAAACAGCTGGACAAGGAAAAAGAGGAGGACACACAGATATAGGCATGGCACGCCCTTCTAAAATCATGTAAAACACCGCAAGGTGACTCCAAGCGGAGTCTCCATTTTTTCCAAAAATTGGGCCACACACACACCCACCCCTTCAGTGGCAGCAGTTGTGCCCCAGTTGTACACTTCACAGCTACATTTGCATCAAGCACATTCAAAAATACGCCATTCTTATCCATCCCCAGGATGACACCGGGGTAGGTAGCAAAGTCTTTGCTGACCCATGACTTGTTCATCTTGGCTTCTTTTAAAAACAATGTAAGCAAGGGTTACTCCAAGCGGAGTCTCCCTTTTTTCCAAAAATTGGGCCACACAGACACCCACCCCATCAGTGGCAGCACTTGGGCCCTAGTTGCAAACAGGATGTTTTGATTTGCATCAAGCACATTCAAAAATACGCCATTCTTATCCGTCCCCAGGATGACACCGGGGTAGGTAGCAAAGTCTTTGCTGATCCCAGCTCTGTTCATCTTGGCTTCTTTTAAAAACACATCAAGCAAGGGTTACTCCAAGCAGAGTCTCCCTTTTTTTCCAAAAATTGGGCCACACAGACACCCACCCCATCAGTGGCAGCACTTGGGCCCTAGTTGCAAACAGGATGTTTTGATTTGCATCAAGCACATTCAAAAATACGCCATTCTTATCCGTCCCCAGGATGACACCGGGGTAGGTAGCAAAGTCTTTCCTGATCCCAGCTCTGTTCATCTTGGCTTCTTTTAAAAACACATCAAGCAAGGGTTACTCCAAGCGGAGTCTCCCTTTTTTTCCAAAAATTGGGCCACACAGACACCCACCCCATCAGTGGCAGCACTTGGGCCCTAGTTGCAAACAGGATGTTTTGATTTGCATCAAGCACATTCAAAAATACGCCATTCTTATCCGTCCCCAGGATGACACCGGGGTAGGTAGCAAAGTCTTTGCTGATCCCAGCTCTGTTCATCTTGGCTTCTTTTAAAAACACATCAAGCAAGGGTTACTCCAAGCGGAGTCTCCCTTTTTTTCCAAAAATTGGGCCACACAGACACCCACCCCATCAGTGGCAGCACTTGGGCCCTAGTTGCAAACAGGATGTTTTGATTTGCATCAAGCACATTCAAAAATACGCCATTCTTATCCGTCCCCAGGATGACACCGGGGTAGGTAGCAAAGTCTTTCCTGATCCCAGCTCTGTTCATCTTGGCTTCTTTTAAAAACACATCAAGCAAGGGTTACTCCAAGCGGAGTCTCCCTTTTTTTCCAAAAATTGGGCCACACAGACACCCACCCCATCAGTGGCAGCACTTGGGCCCTAGTTGCAAACAGGATGTTTTGATTTGCATCAAGCACATTCAAAAATACGCCATTCTTATCCGTCCCCAGGATGACACCGGGGTAGGTAGCAAAGTCTTTGCTGATCCCAGCTCTGTTCATCTTGGCTTCTTTTAAAAACAAATCAAGCAAGGGTTACTCCAAGCGGAGTCTCCCTTTTTTTCCAAAAATTGGGCCACACAGACACCCACCCCATCAGTGGCAGCACTTGGGCCCTAGTTGCAAACAGGATGTTTTGATTTGCATCAAGCACATTCAAAAATACGCCATTCTTATCCGTCCCCAGGATGACACCGGGGTAGGTAGCAAAGTCTTTGCTGATCCCAGCTCTGTTCATCTTGGCTTCTTTTAAAAACACATCAAGCAAGGGTTACTCCAAGCGGAGTCTCCCTTTTTTTCCAAAAATTGGGCCACACAGACACCCACCCCATCAGTGGCAGCACTTGGGCCCTAGTTGCAAACAGGATGTTTTGATTTGCATCAAGCACATTCAAAAATACGCCATTCTTATCCGTCCCCAGGATGACACCGGGGTAGGTAGCAAAGTCTTTGCTGATCCCAGCTCTGTTCATCTTGGCTTCTTTTAAAAACACATCAAGCAAGGGTTACTCCAAGCGGAGTCTCCCTTTTTTTCCAAAAATTGGGCCACACAGACACCCACCCCATCAGTGGCAGCACTTGGGCCCTAGTTGCAAACAGGATGTTTTGATTTGCATCAAGCACATTCAAAAATACGCCATTCTTATCCGTCCCCAGGATGACACCGGGGTAGGTAGCAAAGTCTTTCCTGATCCCAGCTCTGTTCATCTTGGCTTCTTTTAAAAACACATCAAGCAAGGGTTACTCCAAGCGGAGTCTCCCTTTTTTTCCAAAAATTGGGCCACACAGACACCCACCCCATCAGTGGCAGCACTTGGGCCCTAGTTGCAAACAGGATGTTTTGATTTGCATCAATCACATTCAAAAATACCCCATAATTAACCGTCCCCAGGATGACACCGGGGTAGGTAGCAAAGTCTTTGCTGACCCATGACTTGTTCATCTTGGCTTCTTTTAAAAACAATGTAAGCAAGGGTTACTCCAAGCGGAGTCTCCCTTTTTTCCAAAAATTGGGCCACACAGACACCCACCCCATCAGTGGCAGCACTTGGGCCCTAGTTGCAAACAGGATGTTTTGATTTGCATCAAGCACATTCAAAAATACGCCATTCTTATCCGTCCCCAGGATGACACCGGGGTAGGTAGCAAAGTCTTTGCTGATCCCAGCTCTGTTCATCTTGGCTTCTTTTAAAAACACATCAAGCAAGGGTTACTCCAAGCGGAGTCTCCCTTTTTTTCCAAAAATTGGGCCACACAGACACCCACCCCATCAGTGGCAGCACTTGGGCCCTAGTTGCAAACAGGATGTTTTGATTTGCATCAAGCACATTCAAAAATACGCCATTCTTATCCGTCCCCAGGATGACACCGGGGTAGGTAGCAAAGTCTTTCCTGATCCCAGCTCTGTTCATCTTGGCTTCTTTTAAAAACACATCAAGCAAGGGTTACTCCAAGCGGAGTCTCCCTTTTTTTCCAAAAATTGGGCCACACAGACACCCACCCCATCAGTGGCAGCACTTGGGCCCTAGTTGCAAACAGGATGTTTTGATTTGCATCAAGCACATTCAAAAATACGCCATTCTTATCCGTCCCCAGGATGACACCGGGGTAGGTAGCAAAGTCTTTGCTGATCCCAGCTCTGTTCATCTTGGCTTCTTTTAAAAACACATCAAGCAAGGGTTACTCCAAGCGGAGTCTCCCTTTTTTTCCAAAAATTGGGCCACACAGACACCCACCCCATCAGTGGCAGCACTTGGGCCCTAGTTGCAAACAGGATGTTTTGATTTGCATCAAGCACATTCAAAAATACGCCATTCTTATCCGTCCCCAGGATGACACCGGGGTAGGTAGCAAAGTCTTTCCTGATCCCAGCTCTGTTCATCTTGGCTTCTTTTAAAAACACATCAAGCAAGGGTTACTCCAAGTGGAGTCTCCCTTTTTTTCCAAAAATTGGGCCACACAGACACCCACCCCATCAGTGGCAGCACTTGGGCCCTAGTTGCAAACAGGATGTTTTGATTTGCATCAAGCACATTCAAAAATACGCCATTCTTATCCGTCCCCAGGATGACACCGGGGTAGGTAGCAAAGTCTTTGCTGATCCCAGCTCTGTTCATCTTGGCTTCTTTTAAAAACACATCAAGCAAGGGTTATTCCAAGCGGAGTCTCCCTTTTTTTCCAAAAATTGGGCCACACAGACACCCACCCCATCAGTGGCAGCACTTGGGCCCTAGTTGCAAACAGGATGTTTTGATTTGCATCAAGCACATTCAAAAATACGCCATTCTTATCCGTCCCCAGGATGACACCGGGGTAGGTAGCAAAGTCTTTCCTGATCCCAGCTCTGTTCATCTTGGCTTCTTTTAAAAACACATCAAGCAAGGGTTACTCCAAGCGGAGTCTCCCTTTTTTTCCAAAAATTGGGCCACACAGACACCCACCCCATCAGTGGCAGCACTTGGGCCCTAGTTGCAAACAGGATGTTTTGATTTGCATCAAGCACATTCAAAAATACGCCATTCTTATCCGTCCCCAGGATGACACCGGGGTAGGTAGCAAAGTCTTTGCTGATCCCAGCTCTGTTCATCTTGGCTTCTTTTAAAAACACATCAAGCAAGGGTTACTCCAAGCAGAGTCTCCCTTTTTTTCCAAAAATTGGGCCACACAGACACCCACCCCATCAGTGGCAGCACTTGGGCCCTAGTTGCAAACAGGATGTTTTGATTTGCATCAAGCACATTCAAAAATACGCCATTCTTATCCGTCCCCAGGATGACACCGGGGTAGGTAGCAAAGTCTTTCCTGATCCCAGCTCTGTTCATCTTGGCTTCTTTTAAAAACACATCAAGCAAGGGTTACTCCAAGCGGAGTCTCCCTTTTTTTCCAAAAATTGGGCCACACAGACACCCACCCCATCAGTGGCAGCACTTGGGCCCTAGTTGCAAACAGGATGTTTTGATTTGCATCAAGCACATTCAAAAATACGCCATTCTTATCCGTCCCCAGGATGACACCGGGGTAGGTAGCAAAGTCTTTGCTGATCCCAGCTCTGTTCATCTTGGCTTCTTTTAAAAACACATCAAGCAAGGGTTATTCCAAGCGGAGTCTCCCTTTTTTTCCAAAAATTGGGCCACACAGACACCCACCCCATCAGTGGCAGCACTTGGGCCCTAGTTGCAAACAGGATGTTTTGATTTGCATCAAGCACATTCAAAAATACGCCATTCTTATCCGTCCCCAGGATGACACCGGGGTAGGTAGCAAAGTCTTTCCTGATCCCAGCTCTGTTCATCTTGGCTTCTTTTAAAAACACATCAAGCAAGGGTTACTCCAAGCGGAGTCTCCCTTTTTTTCCAAAAATTGGGCCACACAGACACCCACCCCATCAGTGGCAGCACTTGGGCCCTAGTTGCAAACAGGATGTTTTGATTTGCATCAAGCACATTCAAAAATACGCCATTCTTATCCGTCCCCAGGATGACACCGGGGTAGGTAGCAAAGTCTTTGCTGATCCCAGCTCTGTTCATCTTGGCTTCTTTTAAAAACACATCAAGCAAGGGTTACTCCAAGCGGAGTCTCCCTTTTTTTCCAAAAATTGGGCCACACAGACACCCACCCCATCAGTGGCAGCACTTGGGCCCTAGTTGCAAACAGGATGTTTTGATTTGCATCAAGCACATTCAAAAATACGCCATTCTTATCCGTCCCCAGGATGACACCGGGGTAGGTAGCAAAGTCTTTGCTGATCCCAGCTCTGTTCATCTTGGCTTCTTTTAAAAACACATCAAGCAAGGGTTACTCCAAGCGGAGTCTCCCTTTTTTTCCAAAAATTGGGCCACACAGACACCCACCCCATCAGTGGCAGCACTTGGGCCCTAGTTGCAAACAGGATGTTTTGATTTGCATCAAGCACATTCAAAAATACGCCATTCTTATCCGTCCCCAGGATGACACCGGGGTAGGTAGCAAAGTCTTTCCTGATCCCAGCTCTGTTCATCTTGGCTTCTTTTAAAAACACATCAAGCAAGGGTTACTCCAAGCGGAGTCTCCCTTTTTTTCCAAAAATTGGGCCACACAGACACCCACCCCATCAGTGGCAGCACTTGGGCCCTAGTTGCAAACAGGATGTTTTGATTTGCATCAAGCACATTCAAAAATACGCCATTCTTATCCGTCCCCAGGATGACACCGGGGTAGGTAGCAAAGTCTTTGCTGATCCCAGCTCTGTTCATCTTGGCTTCTTTTAAAAACACATCAAGCAAGGGTTACTCCAAGCGGAGTCTCCCTTTTTTTCCAAAAATTGGGCCACACAGACACCCACCCCATCAGTGGCAGCACTTGGGCCCTAGTTGCAAACAGGATGTTTTGATTTGCATCAAGCACATTCAAAAATACGCCATTCTTATCCGTCCCCAGGATGACACCGGGGTAGGTAGCAAAGTCTTTCCTGATCCCAGCTCTGTTCATCTTGGCTTCTTTTAAAAACACATCAAGCAAGGGTTACTCCAAGCGGAGTCTCCCTTTTTTTCCAAAAATTGGGCCACACAGACACCCACCCCATCAGTGGCAGCACTTGGGCCCTAGTTGCAAACAGGATGTTTTGATTTGCATCAATCACATTCAAAAATACCCCATAATTAACCGTCCCCAGGATGACACCGGGGTAGGTAGCAAAGTCTTTGCTGACCCATGACTTGTTCATCTTGGCTTCTTTTAAAAACAATGTAAGCAAGGGTTACTCCAAGCGGAGTCTCCCTTTTTTCCAAAAATTGGGCCACACAGACACCCACCCCATCAGTGGCAGCACTTGGGCCCTAGTTGCAAACAGGATGTTTTGATTTGCATCAAGCACATTCAAAAATACGCCATTCTTATCCGTCCCCAGGATGACACCGGGGTAGGTAGCAAAGTCTTTGCTGATCCCAGCTCTGTTCATCTTGGCTTCTTTTAAAAACACATCAAGCAAGGGTTACTCCAAGCGGAGTCTCCCTTTTTTTCCAAAAATTGGGCCACACAGACACCCACCCCATCAGTGGCAGCACTTGGGCCCTAGTTGCAAACAGGATGTTTTGATTTGCATCAATCACATTCAAAAATACCCCATAATTAACCGTCCCCAGGATGACACCGGGGTAGGTAGCAAAGTCTTTGCTGACCCATGACTTGTTCATCTTGGCTTCTTTTAAAAACAATGTAAGCAAGGGTTACTCCAAGCGGAGTCTCCCTTTTTTCCAAAAATTGGGCCACAAAGACACCCACCCCATCAGTGGCAGCACTTGGGCCCTAGTTGCAAACAGGATGTTTTGATTTGCATCAAGCACATTCAAAAATACGCTATTCTTATCCGTCCCCAGGATGACACCGGGGTAGGTAGCAAAGTCTTTGCTGATCCCAGCTCTGTTCATCTTGGCTTCTTTTAAAAACACATCAAGCAAGGGTTACTCCAAGCGGAGTCTCCCTTTTTTTCCAAAAATTGGGCCACACAGACACCCACCCCATCAGTGGCAGCACTTGGGCCCTAGTTGCAAACAGGATGTTTTGATTTGCATCAAGCACATTCAAAAATACGCCATTCTTATCCGTCCCCAGGATGACACCGGGGTAGGTAGCAAAGTCTTTCCTGATCCCAGCTCTGTTCATCTTGGCTTCTTTTAAAAACACATCAAGCAAGGGTTACTCCAAGCGGAGTCTCCCTTTTTTTCCAAAAATTGGGCCACACAGACACCCACCCCATCAGTGGCAGCACTTGGGCCCTAGTTGCAAACAGGATGTTTTGATTTGCATCAAGCACATTCCAAATCCACAAGCATTTACTCTCCCCAGGATGACACAGGGGTAGTAAATTCCTTCTGGATCCATGACTTGTTCATTTTAATGAACGTCAGTCTGTCCACATTGTCACTGGACAGACGCGTGCGCTTATCTGTCAGCACACACCCAGCAGCACTGAAGACACGTTCAGAGACAACGCTGGCAGCTGGACACGACAAAATCTCCAAGGCGTAACTGGAGAGCTCTGGCCATTTTTCTATGTTTGAAGCCCAAAAGGAGCAAGGCTCCAGTTGCACAGTCATGGCATCGATGTTCATTTGGAGATACTCCTGTATCATCCTCTCCAGCCGTTGAGTATGTGTCAGACTTGTTGTCTCTGGTGGCCTTGCAAAAGAGGGTCTAAAAAAATTATGAAAAGATTCCATAAAATTGCTGTTACCGGCACCAGATACGGTCCTACCGGTACGGGTAGACTGGTGAAGATGACGAGACCGTCCCATGTTTGTCAAGTTACAACTGGGAGATTCCCTCCCTGCACCTGCACGGTTGTTTGGTGGAAAAGCCGAGCTAAGATCGAGTAACAGCTTCTGCTGATACTCCTGCATACGTGCGTCCCTTTCTATGGCTGGAATTATGTCACAAAATTTGGACTTGTACCGGGGATCTAATAGTGTGGCAATCCAGTAGTCATCATCACTTCTAATTTTGACAATACGACTGTCATGTTGGAGGTAGTGCAACAAAAAGGCACTCATGTGTCTTGCGCAGCCATGCGGACCAAGTCCACGCTGTGTTTGTGGCATAGAGGTGCTACCCGTTCTTTCTTCCTCTGACATCTCCCCCCAACCTCTTTCAACTGAAATTTGACCAAGGTCTCCCTCATCCGCTGAGTCTTCCATGTCCATGGACAGTTCGTCCTCCATTTCTTCATGTTCTCCTGCACCTTGCTCAACATTTTGCCTGCTACTATGCGCCCTTGTCGATCCCTGTTCCCCATGGTCCCATGCCTGCTGCGTTGGTGATGATGAACGTCTGGACCTTGGTGATGTTGTTGTCCCTTGCACATATGAATCCTCCTGTAGTTCCTCCCCTTCATGTTGTCCCACCCCCTGACTCCGAATAGTGTTTAGCGTGTGCTCCAGCATGTAAATGACTGGAATCGTCATGCTGATAATGGCATTGTCAGAGCTAAACATATTCGTCGCCATGTCGAAACTGTGCAGAAGGGTGCATAGGTCCTTGATCTGAGACCACTCCATCAGGGTGATCTGCCCCACCTCTGCATCTCATCTCGTTGGCCCAGGCTATACGTCATGACGTATTGCACCAGGGCTCTGCGGTGCTGCCACAGTCGCTGTAACATGTGGAGAGTTGAATTCCAGCGTGTCGCCACATCGCATTTCAGGCGATGAACCGGCAGGCCGAAAGACTTCTGTAGCGATGCAAGTCGCTCAGCTGCGGCGCTTGAACGCCGGAAGTGAGCAGACAGTTTTCGTGCCCTGTTCAGAAGGCCATCTAGGCCGGGATAGTGTGTTAAAAATTGCTGCACGACAAGGTTCAACACGTGAGCCATACAAGGTACGTGTGTCACCTTGCCCAGGCGAAGGGCCGCACCCAGGTTTGCAGCATTGTCGCACACGGCCTTACCAGGCTGCAGGTTGAGTGGAGACAACCATTTATTAAACTCGGACCGCAGAGCTGACCACAACTCCTCAGCTGTGTGACTCTTATTACCAAGACATGTCAAGCTAAAGACCGCCTGATGCCGTTGCGCTCGGCTGCCAGCATAGTAATGAGGCGTGCGTGATTCCTTCTGCGCAGTGAGAACGCTGGTGGCCTGACCAGGCAGACTTGGGGCGGAGGTGGAGGACCCAGATGAGGTGGAGGATGCAGAAGCTGTGGCGGAACTTGGACAGACAGAGGATTGACACACAAGTCGTGGGGACGGCAAGACTTGTGCAGCAGACCCTTCACCATCTATCACCATAGTTACCCAGTGCCCAGTCAGCGACATGTAACGTCCCTGTCCATGCTTACTGGTCCAAGTATCGGTGGTGAAATGCACCCGTTCACACACAGAGTTTCTCAAGGAAGCGGTGATGTTGTGTGCGACATGCTGGTGTAGCGCGGGCACACCTTTCTTAGAGAAGTAGTGGCGACTAGGCATCTGGTACTGGGGCACAGCGACAGACATAAGGTCTCTAAAATCCTGTGTGTCCACTAGGCGGAAAGGCAGCATTTCGGTAGCCAACAGCTTACAGAGGGATAGAGTCAACCTCTTAGCTTTGTCATGGGTCGGAGGAAGTGGCCTTTTATTTGACCACATCTGAGGGACAGAGATCTGGCTGCTGTGTGTAGACGGTGTTGAGTAGGGTGTCCCTGGAAAAATGCAGGTTTGTGAGGAAAGTGCAGGCGGAGACATGATGTTGCCTTCATCCAACGTTGGTGCTATCGATGTCTGAGAGAGCTGTACACACTCACTTGTTTCCCCTTCCAAACCAACTGACGACCTTACAAGCAAACTGCCTGTTGCGGTTACAGTGGTGGAAGTTTTGCGTGGAAAAACAGGTGTGACAGCTGGCCCAGGCTAGGCAAGGCTTAGAGGCCATGCGACCTGTTGATCCACCCCGAATAATGCTCATAGGCAGAGTGGTGGCTGAGGATGCAGTTGTAGACGTGCTACCAGTGCTCCGACTCTGTCCAGGAAGGCGCAAGGTAACTTCGTCGTCGGTTGCATCCTCCTCCACCGCCTCTGTTGACCTCCTCGAGTGCCTGACTGGGGGTTGACAGTAGGTGGGATCTAGAACGTCATCATCAATTGTTGTGTTCGCACTCCCCTCCCCCTCAGACCGAGCCTCTTCTTGCCCTGACCGAATATTTAAGTTGTCATCCCAATCGGGTATCTGCGTCTCATCTTCATCAGTATGTTCCTCATTGTCTATAACCACAGGTGTTACAGTTTGTGACAAAGGGTCAACATTATGCTCAGAAACTTGGTCCTCACGGCCTGAATCTGAGTCACAAAGGTTCTGGGCATCACTGCAGACCATTTCCTGTTCTGTACTCACTGTAGCTTGGGAGCAGACCTCTGATTCCCAGGCTATAGTGTGACTGAACAGCTCTGCAGACTCAGCCATCTCAGTTCCACCATACTGTGCAGGGCTGATGGAGACTTCAGAGCTGGGAGAAATCAAGTGTGATTGGGATGACAACTCAGAGGAATGGTGTTTTTTGGATGCGGTACTTGAAGTGGCTGAGAGGGCACTTGTTGGACCACTTGAGATCCATTCAAGCATTTTCCTTTTTTGCCCATCATCTACCTTTGTTCCTCTTGTTCGTGTCCGTAAAAAAGGGAGCACATCGGATTGTCCACAATAAGTAGTAGACATCTTACTTTTGCTAGTAGATGGTCTATCTTCAGCAGATGATAATGGAGCTTTGGCACCTTCCCCACTGACAAAACCTTTTTTGCCTTTTCCACCACGCCTCTTCCCCTTTCCACCAGCATCTGTCATTTTGCCACTCATGTTGATTGCGACAAGATTGTGGACTGAAAATGTGGTAGTAAAAATTGAGAGGTGGTGAAGATTGCAGTGGTGGTCTAGCTTTATTAACAGCAGAATAATAAAGAATAAATATCCCTGACAATGTAACTTAGTTATAATTCGTTGGAGTGTGCAACGCAGGCAGACGTGCTGCAAATGTCTTGGCACTAGTGGGACTATAGCAAAGTCCAATAGCCACGTATAGGATGCCACTAGGTACACTGAGTGTGTGCTAGTATAATGGCTTAGTTATAATTAGTTGTAGTGTGCAACGCAGGCAGATGCGCTCTGCAAATGTCTTGGCACTAGTAGGACTATAGCAAAGTCCAATAGCCACGTATAGGATGCCACTAGGTTCACTGAGTGTGTGCTAGTATAATGGCTTAGTTATAATTAGTTGGAGTGTGCAACGCAGGCAGATGCGCTCTGCAAATGTCTTGGCACTAGTAGGACTATAGCAAAGTCCAATAGCCACGTATAGGATGCCACTAGGTACACTGAGTGTGTGCTAGTATAATGGCTTAGTTATAATTAGTTGGAGTGTGCAACGCAGGCAGACGTGCTGCAAATGTCTTGGCACTAGTGGGACTATAGCAAAGTCCAATAGCCACGTATAGGATGCCACTAGGTACACTGAGTGTGTGCTAGTATAATGGCTTAGTTATAATTAGTTGGAGTGTGCAACGCAGGCAGACGTGCTGCAAATGTCTTGGCACTAGTGGGACTATAGCAAAGTCCAATAGCCACGTATAGGATGCCACTAGGTACACTGAGTGTGTGCTAGTATAATGGCTTAGTTATAATTAGTTGGAGTGTGCAACGCAGGCAGACGTGCTGCAAATGTCTTGGCACTAGTGGGACTATAGCAAAGTCCAATAGCCACGTATAGGATGCCACTAGGTACACTGAGTGTGTGCTAGTATAATGGCTTAGTTATAATTAGTTGGAGTGTGCAACGCAGGCAGACGTTCTGCAAATGTCTTGGCACTAGTGGGACTATAGCAAAGTCCAATAGCCACGTATAGGATGCCACTAGGTACACTGAGTGTGTGCTAGTATAATGGCTTAGTTATAATTAGTTGGAGTGTGCAACGCAGGCAGACGTGCTGCAAATGTCTTGGCACTAGTGGGACTATAGCAAAGTCCAATAGGCACGTATAGGATGCCACTAGGTACACTGAGTGTGTGCTAGTATAATGGCTTAGTTATAATTAGTTGGAGTGTGCAACGCAGGCAGACGTGCTGCAAATGTCTTGGCACTAGTGGGACTATAGCAAAGTCCAATAGCCACGTATAGGATGCCACTAGGTTCACTGAGTGTGTGCTAGTATAATGGCTTAGTTATAATTAGTTGGAGTGTGCAACGCAGGCAGATGCGCTCTGCAAATGTCTTGGCACTAGTAGGACTATAGCAAAGTCCAATAGCCACGTATAGGATGCCACTAGGTACACTGAGTGTGTGCTAGTATAATGGCTTAGTTATAATTAGTTGGAGTGTGCAACGCAGGCAGACGTGCTGCAAATGTCTTGGCACTAGTGGGACTATAGCAAAGTCCAATAGCCACGTATAGGATGCCACTAGGTACACTGAGTGTGTGCTAGTATAATGGCTTAGTTATAATTAGTTGGAGTGTGCAACGCAGGCAGACGTGCTGCAAATGTCTTGGCACTAGTGGGACTATAGCAAAGTCCAATAGCCACGTATA
The DNA here is from genome assembly GCF_048569485.1 of Anomaloglossus baeobatrachus. Classification (NCBI taxonomy): domain Eukaryota; kingdom Metazoa; phylum Chordata; class Amphibia; order Anura; family Aromobatidae; genus Anomaloglossus; species Anomaloglossus baeobatrachus. Next base: position 604,388,454 of record NC_134355.1, on the reverse strand, counting down.
GGATGCCACTAGGTACACTGAGTGTGTGCTAGTATAATGGCTTAGTTATAATTAGTTGGAGTGTGCAACGCAGGCAGACGTGCTGCAAATGTCTTGGCACTAGTGGGACTATAGCAAAGTCCAATAGCCACGTATAGGATGCCACTAGGTACACTGAGTGTGTGCTAGTATAATGGCTTAGTTATAATTAGTTGGAGTGTGCAACGCAGGCAGACGTGCTGCAAATGTCTTGGCACTAGTGGGACTATAGCAAAGTCCAATAGCCACGTATAGGATGCCACTAGGTACACTGAGTGTGTGCTAGTATAATGGCTTAGTTATAATTAGTTGGAGTGTGCAACGCAGGCAGACGTGCTGCAAATGTCTTGGCACTAGTGGGACTATAGCAAAGTCCAATAGCCACGTATAGGATGCCACTAGGTTCACTGAGTGTGTGCTAGTATAATGGCTTAGTTATAATTAGTTGGAGTGTGCAACGCAGGCAGATGCGCTCTGCAAATGTCTTGGCACTAGTAGGACTATAGCAAAGTCCAATAGCCACGTATAGGATGCCACTAAAAAACACTTAGTGTGTGCAAGTATAATGGCTTAGTTATAATTAGTTGGAGTGTGCAACGCAGGCAGATGCGCTCTGCAAATGTCTTGGCACTAGTGGGGCTATAGCAAAGTCCAATAGCCACGTATAGGATGCCACTAGGTACACTGAGTGTTTGCTAGTAAAATTGCTTAGTTTAAAAAAGTTGTAGTGTGCAATGCAGGCAGATGTGCTCTGCTAATGTCTTTGCACTAGTGGGACTATAGCAAAGTCCAATAGCCACGTATAGGATGCCACTAGGTACACTGAGTGTTTGCTAGTAAAATTGCTTAGTTTAAAAAACTTGGAGTGTGCAATGCAGGCAGATGTGCTCTGCTAATGTCTTTGCACTAGTGGGACTATAGCAAAGTCCAATAGCCACGTATAGGATGCCACTAGGTACACTGAGTGTGTGCTAGTATAATGGCTTAGTTATAATTCGTTGGAGTGTGCAACGCAGGCAGATGCGCTCTGCAAATGTCTTGGCACTAGTGGGACTATAGCAAAGTCCAATAGCCACGTATAGGATGCCACTAGGTACACTGAGTGTTTGCTAGTAAAATTGCTTAGTTTAAAAAAGTTGTAGTGTGCAATGCAGGCAGACGTGCTCTGCAAATGTCTTTGCACTAGTGGGACTATAGCAAAGTCCAATAGCCACGTATAGGATGCCACTAGGTACACTGAATGTTTGCTAGTATAATGGCTTACTTAGAATGAGTTGGAGTGTGCAGAGGACAGGAGGGTACAGTGGCAGGATTGTGGTGCTCTGGGTAGAGGAATGGAAGCCTGCCTTTCTATTCCCTCCTAATGGTGAAATGCAGGGAGGAAATCCCTGACCTGGGCTACACAGACGCTGTTGCTGTTTTCAGGACCTGTCACTTATGGCTCTCTGACCCTGCCGCTTTGAGCCCTTAAAAGGACTGCTAGAATGTGCTCTCCCTAAGCTGTCTAACGCTGTGTATGCAGCGCATACAGCTGTATCGGCTATAGGACTCAGGAGGACGGAGCTGCGACACTGATGTCTGACACCAAAGACGCAGAAGGCAGATAATGGCGTTCGTGAAGAAAATGTCCGGTTTTATAATGCAGGGACATGTGACATGCAGATCCTATCACACATGCCGTTGCTTCTCTGGCTCAAAGTCCACTTAGGTGTGTGTGTGTCTGTGATTGGCTGACATGCTGGCCCGCCCCACAAGACGCGCGCGCTTAGGGAAGGAAGACAAGAAAAAAAAAAAAAAATGGCGATCGCCATTATAGAAACAGCAGTGATCTGAAGGCGCTGTTCACGCACACTATACACTGAAATGTGATAATAGTTTGATTCACAGAGTGACTTACACTATTACAGCAGAAACCAAGCTAGGATTTAGCTGTTTTTTGGCTGCTAGAACCGTTCTCGAACGTTTCTAGAACTATCGAGCTTTTGCAAAAAGCTCGAGTTCTAGTTCGATCTAGAACATGCCCCAAAATCACTCGAGCCGCGAACTGGAGAACCACGAACCACGAACCGCGCTCAACTCTAGTAAAGATTACCAAAAATGTGTATCATAAGTCAACAAGATCTTCTAGTGAAGTAACCTGAGTGTTGCTGAGTATGTTGTTTTGTGTGGCCTCAGAAATGGTATTTTCAGGAATGGAAGCAGTTGTTTGCTGAACAACATTCCTATTACTAACTACAGTAGTGTGTGGAACAGTCTGTTGCATGCTTGTTTGTCCCAACACATTGCCTGTTGTTGAGTACACCTGTGGATCTACATGGGTAATTGGGTATTGTGTGTGTGTATGTTGTTGACCTTGAGGATAGTTGACTGATGTTTGTAAGTGTGGTGTAGGTAACATAGTTGAGATTGGATAATGAGGCATCATGAATGATTGTGGGTATGTTGAACCAGGAAACAAGTTAGGTAAACCACCAATATTTGTGGGTTGAGTAAAGTAACTAGTACTTGGAGTGGGTTGTAAATTCATATAGTTCATGGGTTGCTGTGAGGTAGCACTTTGTACAGTGCTTAAGGCACCAGTATTGGTTGCAACATACCCTTGTCTAATTGGTGTTGGGAATAACGTACTTGAAGCAATTGAAGGTTGACCAGATTGTTGTAATACTGGATTATTGACTATTACAGTTGCCATTGTTGTTTGTGTTGAAATTGTATTTTGATTGTCTGTTGTGTTTGGGACTGTATGTTGTTGCATAATGGTACGCCAATTTTCTATGGCCTCATATACTCTGACTGGTTCCTGTTCTGCCTGACTAGCTGACAGTAGGGTCAGCATAGCAGCACGTACACGTTCCTGCCTATCGGATGGAATTTTGGTTAAGCTAGAAGATAAAGACCGACAAAAGCGCTCGGCATCTGTTTCTGGAATTAGAGTGTTCATTATGTGAATAATGCGTGTGTCAATTATTTCCGGTAAGAATCTCATTTCCTCAGGTCTGCGGATTCTTCTTGCACGTAGAGGTTGTGGTGCAAAACGTGGAAGTACATTTGTTTGTGTTGATTGTGTAGCTGGTGTGGTTGCTTGTTGTGTTGATGAGCCTTGGGTGTTGGTTTGTGCACTCTCTGTCCCACCCTCATGTGATTCAGTTGCTGCATCTTGTTGAATCTCTGGATTTTCACTGTCTTCTCTGCCAGGTTCTTGTTCTGATGCTGAGGTGGCTGTAGCAGAGGGACCTGCTGTTGGTTGATCATCTGAATCGTCTAGATTATCCTCCGTTCTATAAGAAATGAGACAACATATTACAATCTTAACATTTATATTTGTACAATTATCTTAATGAAGTAAATGAATGTTGCATTTTTTTTTTTTTTTCTAAAAAAAAAAAAAAACTTACTGTGTTACTTCTAAGATGGGTGCTAGGAAGCTTATTTGTTCATAATAAACATATCTGCGTTTGCGGCCTTGGCTGGATGAGGATGGTATAGGGTTGTACTCCCTTCGGTACTGATCACGTGCTGAACGCCAACGCCTTTTGACCAAGTCAACTGTGTAATTTAAAAAAATATGTCACTTGCAACATTCACCATAAATCTGCACACATTAATTAAAATAATGTTTGCTAAATGTAATATACAATTTAACAAAATAATGTTGGCCAAATACTTTTGAGGAAAAAACATTTTTTTATATATTCTTCATTCAAAAGCATTTTTAGACATTCACACATAACAAAATAATATTTCTGATAAATTATCTTTGAAGTAATTGTCATATATATTTAAATTTTCCTTTTTTTTTTTAGAGCAATATCATTTGGCAAAAAATTACTAGAAATATTATTTTATTCATGTAGGTCATGATATTGAAATGTTATTTAACTAAATTAAAAAAAAATATTAAAAATAAAAAAACATGAATTGAAATTGTGATACTAAAATTAGACTAATAAAACAGGGAATTTAAAAACACATGACAGTTTAATCAGTTAATTAATTAACTTCATGAAGAATTCAAAGTCAGATTACAAAAATAAGTATACTTTGATTTTTGTTAGTTATGAAATGTTTGGTTAACTTTTTAAAAATTTAACATGAACTCAATATATAGAGTAGTACATATACCAATTCTTCACAAAGATTTTTTAACTAAAAGACAACATAACTATAACAAAACATTCACCGTTTGTAATTATTTGAAAAATCCTAATATATATATTAAATAAATAAATATAAAAACATACAACAACTTACCATATTTAGCACGCTTTGCAGGCGAACATCTAGCCCATGCATTATTGGGGTACACTTCCTCAGCTACTTGATTCCAATGGCGGTCAACTGTCAGTCGGTCATGGTAACCATCAACACGTGTATCCCATAATGGTGGGTGAGTCTCGACAGCTGTTATCAGTTTCTCCGTGTCCACCCGTGGTGCCATTATTATATTTCGAAGCCGAAATTTTGCTCAAAATATATCTTTCAATACACAGAACTACAACTGCTTGCTTGCTCACTCCTTCTGCAAATGCATAGTTAGTTTTGTGCAAAAAAAATATGTTAGCTACGCCACCTGAAAGTATTTGAGATTGTAACAACCTTTCTAATGAAAACACGGACACGGACCACACGGATAGCATACGGAGGCCATCCGTATCACGTACGTGTAAACACGGACCCATAGGATTTAATGGATCCGTGAGGACGTTATGCCGGTGGAAAACGGACATGTCAGCGCTTTTTCAGCACGCTCAAACGTACGCACGGAACGGACACACGCTCCGTGCGCAAACACTGACGTGAGGCTTTTTATATTAAAAATACTGTGTCAACATCAGCACGTGTCTCCGGTACGTGTAAAAAATGCCAAAAACGTACCGGAGGCACGGATGTGTGGCGCAGGCCTTATGTTGAGAAATTGGCAGGGAGTTTTTTAAATGACGTGGATGACTACTTGTATAGTGCATGAGACTATTACGGTCAGTGGGTTTAATATACATGTCAGAAAGGATATGACCCTCCTGATCCATATGAATAAGAGTATCAAGAAAATTTACAGTAGACTATTTATATGTTATATATTTTTTCCCCTGAGCACCTTACTCAGTGAGCCGGGCTATCATTCAATTGTTGTAGCATATTTTTTGGTCTGTGCTCCTGAAGTACCATAATTATTATTATCGATTATGGCTTCCAATATTTTTTCCTATAATGAAGAGGAATCTTCTGCTATCCATTCAAGAGTGACTACCACTGGACAATTTCTGTTTACTCCAAGTGAAGAATCACGGACAAAGGAGTATGAACGCGAGCTAAAACGCCAGGTAGCCTTGGAGCTCCACCTTATCACCCTTGCTGAGTATTATAAGGTCAAAAGAATACCGCGAGGATTACGTGTTTCGTTACGACCTACCTTATTTTCTGACAATCCTGAGTTCTGCACCACATTTCAACACATTTTGAACAAATGCTCGTATGACCTGATGACTCTTACTATTGATTATTTACATAAAGAACTGGATATTATTTCCAGACAAGTATCAACTCTTGAGGGACAGTTATCCAATACTTTCTCAACTACTGATTTATTAAATATGAAGTCTAAAATGGACTCTACCATCTCGGAATATAAGAAAACACTTCAAGAGCGAAAACGCAATAAATTTGCACGTGATGAGGATTATAAGCGTGGACAGGTTTACAGGTGGCGATGTGGCGAATCTTTTCCGCGCAGACGCTTTCCACCTAGGACTGACTTTTCTTCATCCGCCAGTTCCAGTATTCCTGATAGTTGTAGCAGGGGCATTCAGATAATGTAAACGTATGTATATTCATATGGCTCGTATGTTTTGACTATTTATATATGGTCATTACTTAATATTGGTAATTACTTGCTTTGTACCTGCTGCATTTACTTATATCTTTCCTTTTTCCCTCCTTCTTATAGACACGTTGAAGTTTACTTTGGTTTCCATGGAGCTCCGAATCCGGGTTACACTGTTTCACCATTCCCTCATTACCGTGCATGCGCGCACTTCCGCGTTTCACTGCGCATGCGTACATTGTGTTTCAAAGTGCGTTCCTTCATACAGGAAATTATTAGTTGTCCCGCCCCTATTCGGCTTATAAGCCTCACCGCGGCTCTGTTCTGTCCCATTCCACCACTGATCTCCCAGGGCACAGGTAATGTCATAGCGCTCCTCGTTGCTATCATCATGTTATTCTATGGGATTGTTTTTTCTATATCCTTCATTGATTGTTATTTCACTTTATCCTCTAGCTATCTTATTAATGATATTTGTATTCCAAATCCTCACTAGGAAACTCTGCTCTTTATATGAGGTAATATGATGTTTTATTGTGGCATACAGATGCACTTTCTGTTACATCTTAATATGTGGTTTAAAATTTACATTCTTTGTCCCATAGATAACCATACATGTGATCATTATACCACGTTATTCAGAGCTCTTCTTTAGGGAGATTCTGATTAGGTATGCTTATATTGTATGTTCTTTTTGGCTGATTTATGCATTTAATTCTTCTTTGTACCTAATATATGGCCCCTTTTTTTCTAGAAAATTTCATGCGAAGTTCATTGATATACAGTTAGGTCCAGAAATATTTGGACAGTGACACAATTGTCGCGAGTTGGGCTCTGCATGCCACCACATTGGATTTGAAATGAAACCTCTACAACAGAATTCAAGTGCAGATTGTAACGTTTAATTTGAAGGTTTGAACAAAAATATCTGATAGAAATTGTAGGAATTGTACACATTTCTTTACAAACACTCCACATTTTAGGAGGTCAAAAGTAATTGGACAAATAAACCAAACCCAAACAAAATATTTTTATTTTCAATATTTTGTTGGGAATCCTTTGGAGGCAATCACTGCCTTAAGTCTGGAACCCATGGACATCACCAAACACTGGGTTTCCTCCTTAATGCCTTGCCTGGCCTTTACAGCCGCAGCCTTCAGGTCTTGCTTGTTTGTGGGTCTTTCCGTCTTAAGTCTGGATTTGAGCAAGTGAAATGCATGCTCAATTGGGTTAAGATCTGGTGATTGACTTGGCCATTGCAGAATGTTCCACTTTTTTGCACTCATGAACTCCTGGGTAGCTTTGGCTGTATGCTTGGGGTCATTGTCCATCTGTACTATGAAGCGCCGTCCGATCAACTTTGCGGCATTTGGCTGAATCTGGGCTGAAAGTATATCCCGGTACACTTCAGAATTCATCCGGGTACTCTTGTCTGCTGTTATGTCATCAATAAACACAAGTGACCCAGTGCCATTGAAAGCCATGCATGCCCATGCCATCACGTTGCCTCCACCATGTTTTACAGAGGATGTGGTGTGCCTTGGATCATGTGCCGTTCCCTTTCTTCTCCAAACTTTTTTCTTCCCATCATTCTGGTACAGGTTGATCTTTGTCTCATCTGTCCAAAGAATACTTTTCCAGAACTGAGCTGGCTTCATGAGGTGTTTTTCAGCAAATTTAACTCTGGCCTGTCTATATTTGGAATTGATGAATGGTTTGCATCTAGATGTGAACCCTTTGTATTTACTTTCATGGAGTCTTCTCTTTACTGTTGACTTAGAGACAGATACACCTACTTCACTGAGAGTGTTCTGGACTTCCGTTGATGTTGTGAACAGGTTCTTCTTCACCAAAGAAAGTATGCGGCGATCATCCACCACTGTTGTCATCCGTGGACGCCCAGGGCTTTTTGAGTTCCCAAGCTCACCAGTCAATTCCTTTTTTCTCAGAATGTACCCGACTGTTGATTTTGCTACTCCAAGCATGTCTGCTATCTCTCTGATGGATTTTTTCTTTTTTTTCAGCCTCAGGATGTTCTGCTTCACCTTAATTGAGAGTTCCTTAGACCGCATGTTGTCTGGTCACAGCAACAGCTTCCAAATGCAAAACCACACATCTGTAATCAACCCCAGACCTTTTAACTACTTCATTGATTACAGGTTAACGAGGGAGACGCCTTCAGAGTTAATTGCAGCCCTTAGAGTCCCTTGTCCAATTACTTTTGGTCCCTTGAAAAAGAGGAGGCTATGCATTACAGAGCTATGATTCCTAAACCCTTTCTCCGATTTGGATGTGAAAACTCTCATATTGCAGCTGGGAGTGTGCACTTTCAGCCCATATTATATATATATATATATAATTGTATTTCTGAACATGTTTTTGTAAACAGCTAAAATAACAAAACTTGTGTCACTGTCCAAATATTTCTGGCCCTGACTGTACTTCACAGGATAACACATTACCTGTTTTCACACTGCATTAGGTATATATGATGTTTTTCTCATTATTTTTGATTTGGATATCATAGTATCATAGTATCATAGTTTTTAAGGTTGAAGGGAGACTCTAAGTCCATCTAGTTCAACCTGTAGCCTAACATGTTGATCCAGAGGAAGGCAAAAAAACCCCCAATGTGGCAAACAAGTTCCAATGGGGAAAAAATTTCCTTCCTGACTCTACATCCGGCAATCAGACTAGTTCCCTGGATCAATACCCTGTCATAAAATCTAATATACATAACTGGTAATATTACATTTTTCAAGAAAGGCGTCCAGGCTCTGCTTAAATGTTAGTAGTGAATCACTCATTACAACATCATGTGGCAGAGAGTTCCATAGTCTCACTGCTCGTACAGTAAAGAATCCTCGTCTGTGATTATGATTAAACCTTCTTTCCTCAAGACGTAGTGGATGCCCCCGTGTTCCAGTCGCAGGCCTTGGTGTAAAAAGATCTTTGGAAAGGTCTCTGTACTGTCCCCTCATATATTTATACATTGTGATTAGATCCCCCCTAAGCCTTCGTTTTTCCAAACTAAATAACCCCAAGTTTAATAACCTGTCTTGGTATTGCAGCCCACCCATTCCTCTAATAATCTTGGTGGCTCTTCTCTGCACCCTCTCCAGTTCAGCTATGTCCTTCTTATATATCGGTGACCAGAATTGTACACAGTATTCTAAGTGTGGTCGCACTAGTGACTTGTACAGAGGTAGAACTATATTTTTTTCATGAACACTTATACCTCTTTTAATACATCCCATTATTTTATTAGCCCTGGCAGAAGCTGCCTGACACTGTCCACTAAAGTGAAGTTTACCATCCACCAATACACCCAAGTCTTTTTCTGTGTCTGTTTTACCCAGTGTTCTACGATTAAGTACATAATCATAAATGTTATTTCCTCTACCCAAGTGCATGACCTTACATTTATCTACATTAAACTTCAATTGCCACTTCTCAGCCCAATCCTCCAATTTACATAAATCTCCCTGTAATATAAAATTATCCTCCTCTGTATTGATTACCCTGCAGAGTTTAGTATCATCTGCAAATATTGAAATTCTACTCCGCATGCCCCCAACAAGGTCATTTATAAATATGTTGAAAAGAAGTGGGCCCAATACTGACCCCTGTGGTACCCCACTATGAACTGAGACCCAGTCCGAGTACGTACCATTAATAACCACCCTTTGTTTCCTATCACTTAGCCAGTTTTTAACCCAGTTACACATATTTTCCCCTATCCCAATTATTCTCATTTTATGTACCAACCTAAAATGATATATGATTTATAATATCTCATGTATTTATGGTACTGACAATTGCATATGTTTCTATTTTTTATTTAGTTTTGAAAAAGGCATTCGCCGAAACGTCAAAAATAAAATTAAATAAAAACTCAATTATATAAGACTCTCTCATTTTTGAGTGCCGGGGTTCTCTATTTATAGCTTTACCCTGGCTGGTATGAAATTTGGGGGGAACCGCATGCTGTTTTTTTAAAATTATTTATTTAATTTGCTGCATGATATAGACCCGCCCACCGGCAGCTGTGCTTGGTTGCAGTGAGACAGCTGTCACTCAACGTGGGGGCGTGTCTGACTGCCAATCATAGGCGCCGGTGGGTGGGGAAAACAGTGAATAAGTGATGGAATAATGAGCGGCCAGCTTTTTCAAAAGAGGAAAAGCCGCCGGATCTTTGTGACAGCCGTGCAGTGCAGCGCCGGTGATCTGGGATCGGTGAGTATAGGAGACGGGGGGGAAAGGGATAGACCAACAGACAGAGAGAGAGACCGAGGACAGGGAGACAGAAAGACTGACAGAGAGACAGACAGACCGACTGTCAGAGATAGAGATTGACCAACATTGACAGACCTCACTCATTTCCTGTGTTTTCGGCAACATGCGATAAATGTATTTAGAAAAACTCATGTGACTAGGATGGTGTGTGTGCCGTCCATGTGACATACGTTTTTTTTCACGCACCCATAGACTTTCATTGGAGTGACTCTCGCGAGAAACTCACCAAAACGCAGCAAGTTGCGATTTTGTTCTCAGTCCGATTTGGATTGAGGAAAAAATAACAAATGGGAGCTGCCTCATTGATTAATGGGTCCGAGTGCAATGCGAGAATTTCTCGCATTGCACTCGTGCGAGTGCGAGTTAATCGCAAGTGTGAAGCCGGCCTGAGTTGAATATCCAGCAGCTACTCCAAGAAGCAGAAGGATTTTATAAGGCTGGAAATGATCAAATGGCCGACAGCTGAGACAGACTGCTGCAGCACAGAAAGGAGTTTAACCATTTTGTGCCCAAGGTAAATTAACACCGTTTAAATGTGAATAGAGTAAAATGATGATAGAGAGCTCTGACCCTGAGCCGTTAAAGGCACCCGTGATAAACGGTACATCAACTGATGTCAGTTTACTAGTTTTCATTCCTTGGACCAGTTTTGGAAGATAATAAACTCTATATACTAGGAAAACCTTACAGGACTCATTGTTTCGGAGATGCTCTGACCTAGTTCTATTCTGATCATGGTCATATTTTAAATGCTTTAGTCATTTTTCCCACTTTCAACAAATCAATTTTCAGAGATAACTTGTTTACTTACTTTTTATAGAGTTAAGGTGGTGTCACACATAGCGACGCAGCAGCGATCACGACCAGCAATCTGACCTTATCAGGATCGCTGCTGCGTCGTTACATGGTCGCTGGTGAGCTGTCAAACAGGCAGATCTCACCAGCGACCAGTGACCAGCCCCCAGCCAGTAGCGACGGGTGGAAGCGTAACTAAGGTAAATATCGGGTAACCAAGGAAAGCACTTCTCTTGGTTACCCGATATTTACCTTAGTTACTAGCGTCCACCGCTCTCACGCTGCCAGTGCCGGCTCCCTGTTCCCTGCACTCCTAGCCAGAGTACACATCGGGTTAATTACCCGATGTGTACTCCAGCTACGTATGCAGTGAGCATGGAGCCGCCACTGCAGCGTGAGAGCACACCGCTTAGCGCTGGCTCCCTGCACTCCTAGCCAGAGACCACATTGGGTTAATTACCCGATGTGTACTCCAGCTACGTATGCAGGGAGCCGGCACTGGCAGCATGAGAGCTGCGGACGCTAGTAACTAAGGTAAATATCGGGTAACCAAGGAAAGGGCTTCTTGGTTACCCGATGTTTACCGTGGTTACAGCTTACCCAGGCTGCCAGACGCCGGCTTCCTGCTCACTTCAGTTTGTCGCTCTCTCGCTGTCACACACAGCGATGTGTGCTTCACAGCGGGAGAGCAACATCGAAAAAATGAAGCAGGACATTCAGCAACGACCGTCAACCTCACAGCAGAGGCCAGGCCATTGCTGGATGTCACACACAGTGACAGCGACGGGACGGCGCTGCTACGTCACAGAAAATGGTGACTTAGCAGCGACGTCGTTGTCGTCGTCGCTATGTGTGACACCACCTTTACTTAGACCAACGTCAATAGTCAACCGAAGGTAGTGCAGTGTGAAACAATTGTAAGAATACATATTTTGTCTCTACTCATTGCTCCTTTTCTGTGAAATTCAATTTTTATCCATATGCAAATTAGATTGCACTGGGAGGTGTATCCAAGCAGTCAATGGTTCCTCTTCTCTCCATCTCCCCATCCTGTGTTGTTTGAAGTGAAGACAATCTCTTCTTCTTGTGTCTTCAATGTCTCTAGTCAAAACATTGTGCATGCTCTACTCTTTGTATGGTCGGCACATGCAAAGGTCAAGACTAGGATTTTCAGCAAAACATAGCAGAATATTGTGCATGAAATGGGCAAAATAAAACCAGTATGTGCATGAGATTTTGGCTGGAGGAAGAAGTAATGTCACGCAGAACTCTGTTTTTACTGTCAATCAAGCAGCAAAGAGTGGCACCAGGTAGGGAAAGGTTAAGAGGAGCCATGGAAGGTAAGTGCAGCAATATGCCTTCCATGTGCACTTGCAGTTAAATTTGCATATACATAAAAAGAAGAATTTTTCCACAAAGGAACAATAAATCACGAAATAGATGTTGTTAGAATTGCCGCACACTGCCCTTTCCTGCACTAACTTTTGTTGCTTTCCAAAAACGTTTGACAGGTTTAATAAATATTATCCAATGACATGAAATAATTTAATCAATTCTCAAAATGTACAATTGCTTTTTGCCGTGCAGTTATTAGAAAATTGAAGCATTGCCTACTGACAGATAACAGTTGTTATTTTCTATTATTAGTTAAGATTTTACTCCAGAAACAGAATAGACATTAATTTACATATATTGTCCCTGGTATTGTGCTCTATGCACACAGTCATATTACAGATCTAGCAGAGCATTATGTAACCCATGATACAGCATCCGCCAATGTCTTGGGAGACCTATGGTATCTTTATATGCCTTCAATTTTATAAAGAGACATACGGAGGTATCTGGGAGAACCATTTTGACATATTACATATTTTTATTCTGAATACCCCCTGTATATTTTCTTCACCAAAACCACCGGGGTATAGCTAGCTACACCAGATGTTCCATTTTAGTAAATGAGAGAATACAATTCTCATTCTCATGTTGCAGTTCTGCTGTTTTTAGTGTTTACTGCTTTTAGTTAAAGTTACATCATTCTTTCTATCCCCATAACATTTGCTAACCATATGTTGAATTTAAAAGGTGTATCTGGGACTTTTTATATTTTAATAAAGCAAATGCATTAAAGGGTACATCTGGGACGTTAACAAAAAAAAAGTGCCTAAACACTAACAGGCAGTTGGTTGATGCCTACATGCCTCTTGTGACCGGCGCCGTCACAGACTGCTCCTGTCGGCGATTCAGCTGCTTCTGCTGATGTTGCATCAACAGATTGGCAGCGTCTCATCCGCACTGCTCTGTAGGCGGGTGGGAAAGCAGATGTCATACTGATTGACAGCTGGCTCCTCCATTTAGGCAGTGGGGAGCTGGCTATCAATCAGCATGACGTCAGCTGTACTGCACCATCCCCAGAGCAGGGTGGACAAGAAGCCTCCACTCTGTTGATGATAAAGGCATTGTATCACCGGCAGGAATGAGTTATAGCAACTATACCTGCCTCTTAGTGCTTAGGCACTAAAGTAACAGACATATCCTTTAATGCATTAGATTTAATATCCTTTATACTAAAAGACATAAGAAGTAATCAGGGAAGAGAATTGGACTTCTTGGGTCCCTCATACACTTAGGCCACATTCACATGTTATATTCGTAGCCAAAACCAGGAGTGGAACAATAAGAGGAAAATATAATAGAAACACGTCACCGCTTCTGCACTGTTTCACCCACTCCTGATTTTGACTCAACGTGTGCACATGGCCTTTTTGGCGTGGCTCTAATAGCTACATGAGCACCCCTTAGGCCATATGCACATGTTGAGTATTTTATAAAAAAAAAAAAAAAAAAAAGTCCATGTCCGAGTTCAAGTACTGTTCGTATGCTAATAAAGTTTGTTAAAAGGCTGCAGCACAGCCAATCAACAAGCTTTATTGCATATGGAAGGTGACTATAGACTGCTATGAACAATAAAAAAAGAGAAAACAAAAAAAGTTATTTGGGTTACCATCTACTTTTGATCACCAGCACAGGAAAAGCAGACAGCTGAAAGCTGCAACCGTCATATTTCTGCTTTACCTATGCTGGGTATCAAAAAGCAAGGGGATCAAACTCCATTTTTTTAAATTATATAAATAAATAATTTTAAAAACCAGAGTGGGGTCCCCCCTATTTTTGATAACCAGCCAAGGTAAAGCAGACAGCTGGGGGCTAATAATATCAGGCTGGGAAGGCCCATGGTTATTTGGTCCTTCCCAGATGTGCCAATGCTGGAGCTTTGCCCTGCTCTCCAATTTCCAATCCACCTGTGGCTGTTAGAAGCACATGTTGGCTCAGTGTGCGAGCCCGCATCAAAGCCAGGGACTTGACTTTGGACATACCAGTACGTCCAAGGTTGTTAAAGAGTTAAAAGATACTTAAATGCATGAACATATGCTCAACAAGACATTTGTACATAGAAATTCATATTTTCAGTTTAGTAAACACTTTTTGAGGTGGGTTTTGGAGTTGTCCTGTCTGCAAGAAACATTATGTGCACATACCCTTAAAATCCATCTAGCATTTATTTAGAAAGAAGTCACACATTTAGGATTAAAACATATAATACAATCAAGATTTTTTTTTTATCAACTAGCTTATTTATAGGCAAGTAATTCTGTATCTATGTGAAAATAATTCTCAATTCCGATCACTATTTTTTTTAATACCTGACTGTAGAAAGTCAAAAGGTGTCATTACTCACCCCTACTCGTTGTACTTCCATAAAGATTGCTTTTTGGAAGGATCTTTCCCATGCTGGTAGATCACTGCCCAACTCCGTACTGAAAAAGTGGCTCTTGCCGTGTCCAACTAAAACATTAAAACAATATGGTCGCTGACCTTCAAAATCTTCACTTTGATTAATATTTAAATATAGATTTTCTTGAATCCAGATTTCATCAGCAGGCCAAACCTAAAATTGAAGTAGAACAAGCAAATAAAACAGTCATCTCTTTCTAGAGCTTTACATCATCTATTGAATCCTATATTCTGTATGTAATATCTATGTAATGTATAGTACATATAGTAAGTAACTCTACTGCTGTGTTCCCCAACTCCAGTCCTCAACAGCCACCAACACATCATGTTTTCAGCATTGCCTTAGTAGTGCCCATGTGATAATTCCAGTATGAGGCTATGTGCGCATGCTGCGGATTTACCGTGGATTTGCTGCAGAAAATGTGTCTAACATTTCTGCGGTCATTCCCCAGCAAACCCTCTGGGTATAAAAAAATGTTGTGCGCACACTGAATTTTTTTATATCTGCGGATTTATCCACGGAATTTCCACTGCGGAATTAATGAGCATGTCACTTCTTTTCCGCACGTACCTGTGGTTTTTGCCATAAATAACGGTAAAAATCCGCAGGGACCAACCTGCGGCAAATCCGCGGCTAATCCCCACCAAACCGCGGCAAAACCGCATGCGGATTTAATTGCGGTTTTGGTGGGTTTTTTTACCGCAGGTGCTGGATTCTTTAAGAGGGTCCGGAGTTTCCTTGAGAAAAAGTCAATATCTAGTACGCACATGGCCTTAACAGAATCCTAAATACATGATCTGTTGCTGCTCATGAGGGCTGGAGCTGGGGAACATTACTCTACTAGATTTTGTTGAAAAATGAACCTTAAAGTGTAACCAGTGTTTTAATTTTTATTTCATAAATGAATAGTACACATTAAAATAAGCAATTTTGTAACATATGTTGTCAGACAAATGTGCTTCTTTCTCTGCCAGAATTGATCAGAATTGATTGTTACAAAAATACTCAATTCAGAAGTAAAATCTGTATTCAGTGAGGACAGACTTTCCTATTTACTGTGATAGGGGATGGCAGTTGTTATTGGTGAGATTCTATAACAGGAGGAGCTAGAGATAGAGCTCCTCCCTCCTCCCTCTTCTATATACCGTACATTGAAAATCATCAGTAACAACTGTTAGGGTATGTTCACACAGGGGTTTTTTTGGTAAGTTTTTGCTGCGTTTTTTAGCTGCAGATTTGCCTTGGTTTTATGCAATCTCATGCACACACACACAAACACCTGCAGATTTTTTCCTGACTGTTTTGTCAAATTCCTGCGTTTTTGCTGCAGATTTCAAAGAATGAGCATGTCAATTCTTTGCAGCGTGTTTGCATTATTTTTTCATTGATACAACCCATTTTGTAGAAAAAGCACATCAAAAGCGCATCAAAAACGCCACTAAAACGCACTACAAACACAGATGACTCAAAGGAGATTTCCTGCCACAAGATCAGGTTTTGGCCGGGAAAAAAACTTACCAAACAAGCCTTAAACTGTTATCTCCTATCTCAGTAAGGCCTCTGCCACACTTCCGCAAAAATACACGTACGTGTCTCAGGTTCCGTTTTTTGTGTCTGTTTCTCCGGTACGTGTGACATCCGTGTGATGGCGTATGCTCGCCGTGTGTGCGTGTGGAATGTCCGTGCATGGGTGAGATACGTACATGTAATGTCCATGTGCTGTCCGTTTGAAATCATCCCTGTGTAAGGCAAAATGTCGTTACTACATACCCGCTGACAGCCGACACAGACAGAGTTGCGCAATGAGAATGAACTTGGATGAACTTCATCCGACTTCATTGTCATACCACAGCTCTGTCTGTGTGTGGCGTCCTGATTAGCGGTCACCCGTGAAGGACTCACCGGTGACCGCTAATCCCCTCAGTGACTGAAGTTAGCGGCGTGTTTAGCGCTGCTTTCACTCAGGTTACCCGCGGCTAGCTGGATTCCTCCAACAGAGACCGCAACTCACCTGTGACTTCATTGCAGATCGCGCAGCTCACTTCAGTCACTTGGGCGACTTGCTGTCACAGTTGGAGGATCCAGAGTTGGCCACGAGTAACCTGAGTGACGTCATTGCTGATCATGCGGATCACCTCAATTGCTGCGTGGAGCTGACAGAGAGCGGTCATGTTAAGTGGCCGCTCTTGTCAGCTTCATGTAGCAGAGCTGAGAGTGTTGTGGGACCTCCGTGGATTACGCTGGACCTGGATGGGTTTTTGGGGCCTAATAAATTGGTGAAAGAGGGTGTTTGTTTTTGTGTATTATTCCAAATAAAGGATTTTTTGGATGTGTGTGTATATTTTCTTTAACTTACAGGCTAATCATGGAAGGTGTCACGGGGAGACGCCTGTCATGATTAACCCCTTATTACCTTGATTTCCAATGCACCAGGGCAATTCGGGATGAGCTGGGTAGAGTCCCGGAACTCTCGCATCTAATGGATGCGGCAATTCTGGGCAGCTGCTGACTGATATTGTTAGGCTAGGTGGCTCCCCATAACGTGGAGCCCCCCATCCTGAGAATACCAGCCTTCACCCATGTGGCTTTACCCTGGCTGGTATTAGAATTGGGGGGGGACCACACTTAGTTTTTGTTTATTTATTTATTTATTTTACTGCTTGATATAGACACGCCCCCCGGTGTCTGTGATTTGTTGCAGTGAGACATCTGTCACTCAGTGTGGGGGGCATGTCTCACTACAACCAATCATAGGCGCAGGTGGGCGGGGAAAGCAGTGAATACGGGATTGAATAATGAGCGGCCGGCATTTTCAAAATATTAAAACCCGCCGGAGGTTTTTAACCCCTTCAGCCCCCGTACACTTTCTGTTTTTTCGTTTTTGATTTTTGCTCCCCTTCTTCCGAGAGCTGTAAATTTTTTATTTTTCCATCAATCTTGCCATATGGGGCTTGTTTTTTGCGGGACAAGTTGTACTTTTAAATGAAACCATAAGTTTTACCATATGGTGCACTTGAAAACAGCAAAAAAATTCCAAGTGTGGAAAAACTGCAAAAAAAGTGTGATGGCACAATAGTTTTTGGGATGTTTTATTCACAGTGTTCACTATATGGTAAAACTGATGTGTCTTTGTGATGCCTGAGGTCGGTGCGAGTTTGTAGACACCAAAAATGTATAGGTTTACTTGTATCTAAGGGGTTAAAAAAAATCACATGCTTGTCCAATAAAAGTGGCGTACATTTTGCGCCATTTTCCGAAACCCGTAGGGTTCTCATTTTTTGGGATCTATGGCTCAGTGATAGCTTATTTTTTGCGTCTCGAGCTGACGTTTCTAATGGTACTATTTTTGCGCAGATGCTACTTTTTGATCGCCTGTTATTGCATTTTGCGCAAAACTTGTGGCGACCAAAAAATGTAGTTTTGGTGTTTGGAATTTTTTGCCACTACGCCGTTTAGCAATCAGATTAATTGATTTTATATTTTGAGAGATCGTGCATTTCTGAACGCGGCGATACCAAATATGTGTATATTTTTTTTTTTTAACCCTTTAATTTTCAATGGGGTGAAAGGGGAGTGATTTGAACTTTTAGGTTTATTTTTATTTTATTTTTTAAAACTTTTTTTTTACTTTTTTTTTCATTTTACTAGTCCCCCTAGGGGGCTATAGCGATCAGCAATCCGATCGCTCTGCACTATCTGCTGATCACAGCTATACAGCTGTAAACAGCAGATACGGTCACTTCTTGCTTCACTGACCTCCGGGCTAAGTGAAACCGGAAGGGACTCGTCATAGCTACAGGCGTCATCACATGACCCTGTGCTACCATGGCAACCACTGAAAGTCACGTGATCACTCACGTGACTTCCGGTGGGGGCGGCGGTAAGTAAAAATCGTGACCTTGCGTATATACAACTCGCTGCCAGACTTTGGCAGCGAGATGTATGGGGTTAATGTTACGGCTGGACTGCGATTCCTCTCGTAACATGCAGGCACACATGTCAGCTGTTGAAGCGTGTAAAGCGGACTTTAAACCAGATAGTTGTATAACATCATTAAAAAATAACATTTGCCACATGTCTACTGTACATAAACCACAATTTTTAAACATTTTTTTTTCTTTTGTTGAAATGTTAGAAAGATTGAAAGTTTATGAGCAACTTCTCATTTTTCCCAAAAAATTTACAAAACCATTTTTTAGAGAACAAATCATGTTTGTAGTGACTTTGAGGGTCCTATGAGACAGAAAACACTCCAAAGTGTTATCATTTAAAATTATTAATCCTGCAAACTACTCAAAACCACATTCAAGAAGTTTATTAACCCTCTAGGTGCTTCACCGGAACTAAAGCAATGCAAAATATAGAAATGAAAATTTTACTTTTTCCCCACAAAAATATTGCTTTAGCCTTATAGTTTTCATTTTTACAACGGTAACAGGAGAAAGTAGACCATATAGTTTGTTATGCAATTTCTCATGAGTAGACTGAGACACCATATGTGGTGAAAAACTACTGTTTGGACACACGGCAGGGCTCAGAAGGGAAGGGGTGCTATTTGAATTTTATAGCGCAAAATTGGTAGGAATAAATAGTAGACGCCATGTTGCATTTGCAAAGCCCTTGGTGTGCTTAAACAGTGGAAAGGTGTGATGAGCACAACTGCGTCACAGAGTTTTATAATGTTGAACCACGAAAATGAAAAAATACATTTTTACCACAAAAATGATTCTTTAACTCCAATTTTTTTTTCATTTTCACAAGAGTAAAAGGAGAAAAGGCAGTTTACAGTTCGTTGTGCAATTTGTACACATATCCTATATTTAGTGTAAAACTACTGTATGGGTGCACGGTTTGAATCGGAAGGAAAAGTGTGCTATTTGAAATGTGAAGCACAAAATTGGCTGGAATAGATAGTGGATACCATGTTGCATATGCAAAGCCCCTAATGTGCCTTAATAGTGGAAACCCCCACAAGTCACCCCAGTTTGGAAAGAAGAAGAAATAAGAAAGCAAGAAATGTATCTAGATGTTTGGTGAGCACCTTAAATTCATAGGTACTTTGCAAAATTTTATAACGTTGATCCGTTAAAATAAAACAATACATTTTTAGCACAAAAATGTTGCTTTAACCTAAAATTTTTCATTTTCTCAAGGGTAACAGGAGAAAATGGACCATTCAATTTGTTGTGCAATTTCGCTTGATACCCTATTATTGGTGGAAAACTATCGGTTCAGCTCATGGCAGGGCTTGAAAGGTAAAGAGTGCTGTTTGAAGTTTGGAGTGCTATTTTGGCTGGAATAGATAGTAGATACCATGTTGTATTTGCAGAGCCCATGATGTACCTAAAGAGTAGAACCCCCCCACAAGTCACTCCATTTTAGGAACTATACCTCTCAAGGAATTCATCTTGATGTGTAGTGAGCTATTTTAAGCCTCAGGTAATTCATGTAATTGTATAACATTAGATGTAAAAGTAAAAAAAACATTCCACTTAAATTCATCTTTGGTCCCAAAGTTTACATTTTCAAAAAAGGTAATAGGAAAAAATGGGCAATACAATTTGTTATACAATTTCTCCTGAGTTTTCCAGCATCACACATGTGTTCAAAAACTACTTTTGTAGTACAGTGCAAAACTCAGAAGGGAAGGAACACCATATTGGAGTTCTAATTTATGTGGAATGGTTTGGCAGAGCCATTGACATAAAAATAGCAACAAAAAGAGGATTAAATCTCCTCCAAACAAACCACCCCCCTTTTCACTCGTGGGCGAGGAGCGCTGCTCGAGTCCCCGGGTCTGGCCCACCGCTCGAGCCACCGAGCAGCAGCAGCCCCGGACCCGAGCGTAGCGAACGCGGCCCCTCCGCCCGCGACACAAGCAATCAGTGTGCAGTTTTATCATCTAGCAATCGCCCCCTCCATTTTTTTTGGAAGTGTGTGTGTGATTGGCTCCTCCTGCACCTGTGATGCCTCCACTTAGTGGGGGTTTAGCTGCATCCTGCTAGAGTACTAGTTTTTGGCCCGGGCGATATACAACTGCTGCCCTTTTTTGCTGTAAGTAGAGTGCTTGACATGCCAGAAATGAAGACCCCACCATAAGTGACCCCATTGTACTAATGGCACCACTTAATGACTTCATCTAGGGGGACAGTGAATATATTGACATCACAAGTGTGTCACTGAATTGTATACCATTTTGCAGTGAAGAAAGAATAAATACATTTTTTCTCCAAAATGTTGCTTTAGCCCCAAGTTTTTATGAGGGCTAATAAGAAAAAGAAAAGAAGAAAAAAGGGGCCACGTTGTTTGTTATGTAATTGTTTAGGAGTGCGCCAATACTCTCCAAGTGATCGAGAACTACTATTGAGGTACAGTGCAAAGCTGACAAGTCAAGGAGTTACTGAAACGATTTGCAGGTACCATGTCACATTGGCGGAGCCCCAGAGGTGCGAGAATAGGAGAAATCCCATTTTACAAACTAAATCCCTCAATTAGTTAATTTAGGGGTGCAGTGAGCATATTGACACTACAGTTGTGTAACTAAATTTGATACTATTGGATGGTGAAGAAAAAATGATTACATTTGTACCACTATAATGTTGTTTTAATCCCTGATAGCCTATTTTAACAATGGGAATAGATTAAACAGGCCCCATATTGTGTTACACAAGTTCTCCTAAATTTGGCAATACCCCATATGCGACTATACAGTACTATATGGCCACATGGCAGGGCTTGGGAAGGAAGGAGCATCATTTGACTTTTAAAGCATAGATGTTCCTAGAATAATTTATGGTTACGGACTCTGAAGACATGCTTCCAGTACATGCATTGTGGTCCAAGAGTGGACCGATATTCTCTGACATCTTCAAGAGCCCTTAGACTGTTGCTCATGTATAGATCTCCACTGTAGTTTTGGCACCACTTCTAAAGACTTTATGAACATATAGCATTTATGTATTTTAGCTGTTGGTCCTAGCATATAAACTGTTTAAAACTTCTGACTTAACTAAAAAGAAAATAAAAATAACATATATTGAGAATAAAGTACAAATGTCTTCATGAACACTAAGGGTTTTTTTGCACGCTGCGACATCGCTAGCCGATGCTAGCGATGCCGAGCATGATAGTACCCGCCCCCGTCGTACATGCGATATCTTGTGATAGCTGCCGTAGCGAACATTATTGCTATGGCAGCTTCACACGCACTTACCTGCCCTGCGACGTCGCTCTGGCCGGCAACCCGCCTCTTTCCTAAGGGGGTGGTTCGTGCGGCGTCACAGCGACGTCACATGGCAGGCGGCCAATAGAAGCGGAGGGGCGGAGATGAGCGGGACGTAAACATCCCACCCACCTCCTTCCTTCCGCATAGCCGGTGGACGCAAGTAGGAGATGTTCTTCGCTCCTGCGGCTTCACACACAGCGATGTGTGCTGCTGCAGGAACGAGGAACAACATCGTATCTCCTATTGGTGCAACATTATGAAAATGACCGACGCTACACAGATCACCGATTTACGACGCTTTTGCGATCGTTTTTCGGCGCATCTAGGCTTTACACGTTGCGACGTCATTACCGGCGCCAGATGTGCATCACTTTCAATTTGACCCCGACGATATCGCAGTAGCGATGTCGCAACGTGCAAAGTATCCCTAAGAGTAAAAGGAGCAATTTGACTTACTTTCATGATTAGTAGGGGTTCAAACTCATATTTTTAAAAAATACACAAGGTTCCCTAAATGCTATGAAGGGGTATTCCACTCAACTTCTTTCTTACTAGATACAAGGTGTGTTACTAGTTGAAGCTCCACAATAATATTTAATGAAGAAAAAACAAAAAGCCAGCACCAAATGGGCACTCCAGCACTAAAAATTCCATCTGTACTTATTATAAAATTTTGAGATTTTTGGCAAAAAATTGCAATTTCTTGAGCTACCTCGCCACGTCACGGCAAATCTCATTTGAGGCAGTCCTGCACTAAAATATTTTTAGAAAATGTGCCATACGGCTTCACATATGAATAGTAGAACTGCTCTTAGCAGCACTCACCTGGTCTATTTCAATCACGTACCCATGACTGAGTCATGGCTGTGGGCGGGACAGGTCCAAGCAAATGCTGCATGAAGTAAAAAGCCTGTGGACAAGGCCTGATGACTGAATGTGTACAGTCACCAACCGCCAAAATCTAGACAGGTGGAATACATCCCAAATTGGGGTGCATAGCATGGTGGGGGTCAGCCACCGACCAATTCAATGAAGAAAAAACAAAAAGCCAGCACCAAATGTGCACTCCAGCACTAAAAATTCCATCTGTACTTATTATAAAATTTTTGAGATTTTTGGCAAAAAATTGCAATTTCTTGAGCTACCTCGCCACGTCACTTTCAATTTGACCCCGACGATATCGCAGTAGCGATGTCGCAACGTGCAAAGTATCCCTAAGAGTAAAAGGAGCAATTTGACTTACTTTCATGATTAGTAGGGGCTCAAACTCATATTTTTAAAAAATACACAAGGTTCCCTAAATGCTATGAAGGGGTATTCCACTCAACTTCTTTCTTACTAGATACAAGGTGTGCTACTAGTTGAAGCTCCACAATAATATTTAATGTCTACTTCTCAATAGGTTATACAGTTAGGTCCAGAAATATTTGGACAGTGACACAATTTTCGCGAGTTGGGCTCTGCATGCCACCACATTGGATTTGAAACGAAACCTCTACAACAGAATTCAAGTGCAGATTGTAATTTTTAATTTGAAGGTTTGAACAAAAATATCTGATAGAAATTGTAGGAATTGTACACATTTCTTTACAAACACTCCACATTTTAGGAGGTCAAAAGTAATTGGACAAATAAACCAAACCCAAACAAAATATTTTTATTTTCAATATTTTGTTGCGAATCCTTTGGAGGCAATCACTGCCTTAAGTCTGGAACCCATGGACATCACCAAACGCTGGGTTTCCTCCTTCTTAATGCTTTGCCAGGCCTTTACAGCCGCAGCCTTCAGGTCTTGCTTGTTTGTGGGTCTTTCCGTCTTAAGTCTGGATTTGAGCAAGTGAAATGCATGCTCAATTGGGTTAAGATCTGGTGATTGACTTGGCCATTGCAGAATGTTCCACTTTTTTGCACTCATGAACTCCTGGGTAGCTTTGGCTGTATGCTTGGGGTCATTGTCCATCTGTACTATGAAGCGCCGTCCGATCAACTTTGCGGCATTTGGCAGAATCTGGGCTGAAAGTATATCCCGGTACACTTCAGAATTCATCCGGCTACTCTTGTCTGCTGTTATGTCATCAATAAACACAAGTGACCCAGTGCCATTGAAATCCATACATGCCCATGCCATCACGTTGCCTCCACCATGTTTTACAGAGGATGTGGTATGCCTTGGATCATGTGCCGTTCCCTTTTTTCTCCAAACTTTTTTCTTCCCATCATTCTGGTACAGGTTGATCTTTGTCTCATCTGTCCATAGAATGCTTTTCCAGAACTGAGCTGGCTTCATGAGGTGTTTTTCAGCAAATTTAACTCTGGCCTGTCTATTTTTGGAATTGATGAATGGTTTGCATCTAGATGTGAACCCTTTGTATTTACTTTCATGGAGTCTTCTCTTTACTGTTGACTTAGAGACAGATACATCTACTTCACTGAGAGTGTTCTGGACTTCAGTTGATGTTGTGAACGGGTTCTTCTTCACCAAAGAAAGTATGCGGCGATCATCCACCACTGTTGTCATCCGTGGACACCCAGGCCTTTTTGAGTTCCCAAGCTCACCAGTCAATTCCTTTTTTCTCAGAATGTACCCGACTGTTGATTTTGCTACTCCAATCATGTCTGCTATCTCTCTGATGGATTTTTTCTTTTTTTTCAGCCTCAGGATGTTCTGCTTCACCTCAATTGAGAGTTCCTTAGACCGCATGTTGTCTGGTCAC
The DNA here is from genome assembly GCF_048569485.1 of Anomaloglossus baeobatrachus. NCBI lineage: Eukaryota > Metazoa > Chordata > Amphibia > Anura > Aromobatidae > Anomaloglossus > Anomaloglossus baeobatrachus. The sequence continues at coordinate 604,363,792 of NC_134355.1, read as the reverse complement.
AGCAACAGCTTCCAAATGCAAAACCACACACCTGTAATCAACCCCAGACCTTTTAACTACTTCATTGATTACAGGTTAACGAGGGAGACACCTTCAGAGTTAATTGCAGCCCTTAGAGTCCCATGTCCAATTACTTTTGGTCCCTTGAAAAAGAGGAGGCTATGCATTACAGAGCTATGATTCCTAAACCCTTTCTCCGATTTGGATGTGAAAACTCTCATATTGCAGCTGGGAGTGTGCACTTTCAGCCCATATTATATATATAATTGTATTTCTGAACATGTTTTTGTAAACAGCTAAAATAACAAAACTTGTGTCACTGTCCAAATATTTCTGGACCTAACTGTAAATGTATTAGATCATAATAACTCTTTAAAAAATATTTTGTTTTGCCTATTTTTTTTTTTACATATATTTGTAATTGTTTCACATTTTTGCCTGGTAGAAATGTCCCTCCCAGTAATATATTCTGGATGTGATCTGTGTGTGTATTTAGTGTGCTACTTTCTTCATTAATTCATTCATAAACCCAGCTTCTATCCTGCAGTTTTTTTCTTTCCTCCCTTTCTGTTGCCTATTTTTTCTGTCCTCCCTGAACTTTTACATGCTTTGTCCCCTTACCACTCTGGAGATATCGTATTTTTCGGATTATAAGATGTACTGGCTGCAGTGGGGGCTGTGTGGAGCAGGCGGTGAGATGTTCTGTTGGCAGTGTGGGGCTATACTTGCTTCAGTGAGGGCCTTGTGGAGGAGGGCGGTGCGGCATGTGAGATGCTCTGTTGGCGGTGCGTGGCTGCTCTGGCTGCAGTGGGGGCTGTGTGGAGCAGGCCGTGAGATGTTCTGTTGGCAGTGTGGGGCTATACTTGCTTCAATGAGGGCCTTGTGGAGGAGGGCGGTGCGGCATGTGAGATGCTCTGTTGGCGGTGCGTGGCTGCTCTGGCTGCAGTGGGGGCTGGGTGGAGCAGGGCATTGCGGCTGGTAAGATGCTATGTCGGCTTCAAATAATGTGGCCTGGAGTCGGCATGTGCACAGATGGAGCTCTTAGCTCAAGATCCCATCGCTGCCTCCAGCCCACTGATATCTTAGCAGACTTAAGGAAAATGGCACCCGGAGATGGTGCTTGCGCAGATGAGATCTTGGCTTGTCATTGAGCCAAGAGCTCAATCTGCACACGTGCCGACTCTGGGCAACATTTCTGTGAAACCCGCACCACCGACAGAGCAAATGTGACACCTGCCGCACCACCCTGCTCCACGCAATCACCATGGTGCCTGCAGCCAGCACAGCTCCCACTGCAGCCAGCAGAGACCCCACCGCAGCCAGCACAGCCCTAATTGCAGCCAGCACAGACCCCACCACAGCCAGCAGAACCCTAATTGCAGCCAGCACAGCCCCCACCGCAGCCAGCACAGCTCGCACCACAGTGCCTGCAGCATTGCCCTACTCCAGCATTGCCCCTGGGTCCTGTGACCCCGTTCCACCACCGCTGCCGCCCCCCCACCAGTAGGACACCACCGGAGTATAAGACAGACCATTTATTTTTTATTTATTTATTTTTTACCCTTTTATAGCTCTAAAGTTGGGATGCATGTGTCTTATAATCCGGTACAATTATAAAACGAAAAATATGGAAATTTAGAAAATTGATTGAATTTGCAGCTAGGAAGCAAAAGAAGATCGAAAATAAAATCTATGCGAATATATACATAGCTTTTAATTTAATGTATTTTGGTTATCAATGTAATAAATATATAAATCTAAACTTAAAGGGTTGACTTGCATTTAAATTATATATACTGACACTTACCTTGCTAACTTTAAAGAGAACCTCACAGAGGTTATACATTTTTTCTGCTCGTGCCCAGTCAAGCGTGCTAACCTGTAAGTAACAACAAGAAAAATTATCCTGCATCAAACTTAAATTAGAATTTCTTCAATCCAATATCCAAAATATTTATTTATTTATTTATTTTTATTCATTTCTTATTGCTAGTACATAACTGTAAAAAAAAATCTGGATGGCGTAAATGTAGTAGCATATTTAATTTTCACCGTTTATTTCATCCTTTCTCCTTGAGGGTCTCCAATTTTGTAAATAAGATTTCCTAGTGAGATTTTTTAAATTTAATTAATTGATCATTTTGCACTTTTCAAATTAAAGGAATTCAAGAGAATATAATAAGAAATAGAATTTACCAATGTGACAAAAAGTTATTGAAATAGAAATTTAGGGGGTTTTTTTGCATGTCGCATATTTTAAATTGATGCTTCTGAATGTGGTATAAATTCAAAGTGAAGAAAACACTTTATAGTAATTTAGTAGATATCATGGCCACTATTATGCAGCTCTCCTGGATGTAATCAATGCCTTGTAGCAGATGGAGATGCCTTTTGTTGATAGCAATAAACAGCGAAATTACTTTTTAACAAAGCAGTAAATATAAATTTATGATCCAGCGTTATTAATTTCTCCATTTTATCCCGTATGTGTTTGAAAGGATATCACAAGAACCAGAATCTTACGTAAAGATTCTCTATGGTTAAAAATCCAGCTGGCCTCCTATTACCTTCCACCTGTTTTACAGTTATCGAAACAACCTCTAAGTATGGTAATTACCTCTAAACTTTAAATGTAAGGGCAATTCCCAAAATATTAATATTTTTCGCTTGACTCACCGCATAAAAAGAAAAATGTGGAGTCAGTAAACAATCACTTAAAGAGTAACTCAACTTAATCACCTTATTTTTCTTCCTTCTCTCCTAAACATCATCCTATAGTGCAATTTCCATGCCCATTTCCTGCTTCTTTAGAAGCTCCTTTTAACTGTTGCTTAACAAGATCCATATACTGTGTTAAAACTAATAGTGTACAGGAATTCCCCTGTCGGTGCCTCTATGCTCCCCACCCTGTACTCAGTCCGGGAATTTCCCATACTCTGAATATATTGTGCAGCTCTTGGCAAACAGCAGAAATTGAAAAGAGCTAAGGAATCATAGACTGGGCATTGACTCAACACTGCAGCATAGTTTTTGTTGGCGAAGGAGGCAAAAGAGGGCAATTAAGTAAGTTGCAAACTTACATAACTTTGCAATGGAAGTAACAATTGAAATATAAATGAGTAAGGGCACTACATGCCTGAAACGTTTACGATATCCTTTTTAAGGTGATTCAATAAACTATAGATTTTTAAAACATTTTTCTTCATGTGCGGAGATTGTTTATCTCATCATCCACCTGGGAACTGGCCTAGAATTTATTTTGTGCACTGAACTTCATTGTTGGACTGGATGTCTGCCTGGACTGCTGAGCTGACTATCATATTTTGCTTGTCTATTCATAACTTTACAATGCCTGGAGGATAATTGATTAAATGAAAAAAAAAGTACTTTATAATTGGGTTTTATTACTGTATTAAGTGATGCCAATGTAAGAGGGTGGCCAGAAGAAGCTACTTCTGTTCACTGCCCCATGCCATCTGCACACCAACATTGCCATCTGCAGGAGTATCAGGGCAACCAAGAACTGATCTGTAAGGTGTAGGTTTCTTTTACAGAAGAGTTAGAGTGGAATGCTAAGTCAAGTGATAACTGTGGTGCAGTTACAAAGTATAAAAGGGTGTGCCGGTAGTAAGAAGGTGGAGTTGACACCAAGATTACCAACTAAGCAGACATGTGCGCAGCAGGTCAAGCCCATGGTCAAGCACATAGTAGTCATCTATGTTAGAATAATCTGGAAGTGTGTTGAGCCTAGAAAAACACAAAGACTGCTTCCATCGCCAGAGGAACTCAAAGACTGAGTACCATCAGCTAAGATATCCTGAAGAAAGCATCCCATCAAAAGAGGAACCTAAAGACCAAATTCCATCTCCAGAGGAACCCAAAAACAAAATACCGTTGCCAGAGGAACCCAAAGACCGAATACCACCTCCAGAGGAACCTGAAGATTGAATACCACCACCAGAGGAACTTTAAGACGGAATACCGTTGCTAGAGGAACCTGAAGACCATATACCATCACCAGAAGAACCCGGAAACCAAACACCAAACATTGTTACAAAAAGAAGATCAGAGTATGCGGTCAAACACCGAAGATTGAACTTCGAGAACCAGAGACTGAGAAACGAACATTTGTTCCCGAGGGGTGTTTAAGTGAGCCGGGCTGATGCTTCCACCCATAACTTACAGTAATGGGAGAGAGACTAGTTCATTATTAAAATTAACTGTTAATGTAGTGCATTTCAACATATCTGCCCAACATTAGGGAACTGCTAACATAAATAGCCTGTGAATATATAAGCTTCATGTTTAATTATATATTGTTATTATACTGTAAATAAGGGCAACATTGATGCTCCTTTGATGGGAGAACTGGGATTGGATTATTGTTGAGAGGATTTATTTGGTATAGCATTCAATGATTGCATGTACCTGATCAGTCGAGTGTAATGGTGAAACAATCAGTAATTTGATTTTTAGCTGTGAACTGTTAGGCTATGTGCACACGTTGCGTAAATTCATGCAGTTACGCTGCGCTTTGCAGCACAGCGTAACTGCATGCGTCCTGCGTCCCCTGCACAGTCTATGGAGATTGTGCAGGGGCCGTGCGCACGTGGCGTCTCAGAGCGCAGCGCTTCGGCTACTGCCGAAGCGCTGCGCAAAAAGAAGTGACATGTCACTTCTTCCGTGCGCTTTGCCGGCAGCTCCTGCTCTGTCTATGGCAGGAGCTGCAGGCAGAGCGCACGTTCTCGCCGGCACCATGCGCTTCAGAACGGAGCTTTTCAGCTGCGCTCTGAAGCGCACCTTTTACGGTGCTGGGCTAGTACGCAACGTGCGCACATACCCTTATATTGTTTTCTGCTCACATACCCCACCTGTATTCTCTTCCCCAGAAAAGTATATCATAAATTAGAAATTCCATGCACACAATTCCATTGGTTTTTTTTAGCAGCGTTTTGTTTGACAAATATTTGTCAAAATTGTTGCCTAAAAAAAGCAGCATGTAATTTCTTCATTACGTTTTCCACCCATTGAAATGAATGAGGTGTGTCAAAACGCAACCAAAATGTTTAGCTGTGCGTTTGCACTGCGTTTTGGTTGCATTTTTGATCCGTTCTTGTCAACAAAAATAATGGAATAATAATTTTCAATAAAGTTTAAAAATAATTTCACCTGATAAATGAGCATTTTGTTCAATTGTTGTTTGATTGGCAACCGGTTTGCACTGCCTAATTTTTAGGAAACAAGTGTTTCTAGACATGCTCGCTTCCAGTAATCAGGTAGTGTACAGTTGTGTTCAAAAGTTTACAGTTCAAATATCTTTTCCTGTAGATCCATTGACAATTCTTTTGCTTTCCCCATGACTCCCAATCCAGAAATGGCAGTGGTTGGATGAAAGATACAAGAGCCTGTCTGGATCCCAGAAACTCACTCAGCTTTTATGCACACAAAATGATTACAAGCAAACAGGTCACAGGTGAGGATGTTACCTTTATTAGCCATTCAAACCCATACGTGTCAACTTCTGTGCATATTATCAGGCCAAAATCACCAGGGTATGTAAACTTTTGATCAAGGTCATTTGGATGTTTTTGGTTGTCATTATGATTTATAAAGAGAAAACAGAGTAGATGACAATAAATGTCTTCACCCAACCACTAACCATGAGTAGAAAACAAGAGTTTGTGTTATCATTCATATTCTCTAAAAAAAAGGCCAAGAAAGGAAAAAATCTGCTGCGGTATGTAAACTTTTGAGCACAACTGTAAATTAACCCTATCAGCCCCAATGGGAACAAACAGAGCAGGCCTGCCATTTCTCGACACAGTGAGACACAGTACATATAAGGTTTGTACCAAGTTTCAGTGTTATTTATCCAAAGATTTCCAGCTATAACCTATAAAATTATTGAAGATACATCATAACGAGACAATGTATCTGTTGTGGAAGGATTTATCCCAAGCTAATTTGTTGCTGGACATTAGGAAAGCTGTTTAACAAGAAACATTCTATAGGTATGGGTAGTATGCAGAAACGGACTCACAAGTATCCTCAAACCTTTATTACAATATGTTTATTAATTAATTCTAAAAATCCCATGGACACACAAACAAATAACAAAACCGTGGGGTCAGGTGAACCCTCACTAGGTTGTTGCTGAGATGAAGGGACGGGGGAGGTTGGGGGGGGGGCTGGTAACTCGGGATAGAAATGGTGTCCCTACCTATCAACGGAGGGTATGACACCTTAAGTTACTGGGCGCCCCGTTCTACGTCGACTGTCCCTTTCCTCACTCTAAATAGGGAAGATGACTCAGGAGGGAAAGGGGGGGAGGAGAGAGGAAACCGTCCCAAAATAATTAGGGTCTAACAGGATATATAGATATATACGTCAATTCCAATTCCTGACCCAAAATAATATGATATAAAACCACTAAAGGAATGGTACAAAAACAATATCTTGCACGATTTAGCTCATGTAATACCTAATAATTTGTCACACTGTAATATATCACAAAAAGAGCCATCATAATCCTTATACAATCATAACAGGACTAAATAAATCAGCAGAAAAGTTTGCTACCACCCACTAATATTGTTCTAATATGGGTGCCAATATCCTCCGTCACAGATAATGCCAAATGATAACAGGACAAAACAGGGAAAAAGAAAGGATAATCAACTTCCCTGGAAAGAGCAGGTCTTCATCCCTGCCGGGCCTCTACGCATTTCTCCTTTCCCATTGAAGGTTCGTCAGGAGGCTCAGGGAAACAACAGCAAATCCTGTAATCCATGGCTGTAAGCAGCGTTCATGTGATTTAATGGGGATTTTAAATCATAGCGCCAGGAAGTGGTCAGAATCCACAGCAAATGAAAGCCTAGGGCTACGATGTTCCATAGAGGGTAACTGTGTATGTCCAGCAGAGATCAGAACACTAGATGGCCCGGGTTCAATATGCGCAAGCGCTGACCCGACGTCACCGTACAGGCAATACATCACCGCACACGCGCAGTCAAAACAGGTACCCTCTGGCATGAGCTGTCGGAGCGCGTGTAGGGAAAATTCATCACGCACATGCAATCAAGGTGTCCGCAACAGTGATAAGGCAAATAGTGCCAAGTCTAATAGTGTAGGTATGTGTAAAGCAAATAACCCACTGCCAATGTGCGGCCGTAGGTAATGGCAACATATGTGCGCTCAGTGAAAGGCTGATGCCCACGCCAAATAGACTTTGGCATTCACCATAGGCTATAGCCGGTCATTCAGTGACAATGGTAGATAAAAGGATAATATGACATTTACAGTAGTCAACCAATAGTGCAAGGATGTTATTGGAGTTTATTCTATTCTGAGCAATATATGCCAAAATTACCATCCCACATTTAGAAAACAGAAGAGTTTATGGAATACTACTAAATCCATCAAATCCACAGTTTAGTAGGTTTTATTATTTCTTAATAAAACTATCAGGACATTATTGGTGACCAGCAATCCCCAGCGTTTCTGACACAACAGAATAAGTAATAACCGCTCATGGAAAATTCCAGAGCCATATATCCGTGATTGCAAAACTTTGAGTCGATATCGGGGGCATTTTAACTGTCGTACTTAGGTGTACCCACAATAAAAATGACAATAAGTAAGGTGTGAGAACGTGGAACGGGGGCACCCGGTAACTTAAGGTGTCATACCCTCCGTTGATAGGTAGGGACACCATTTCTATCCAGGGTTACCATGGCCTCCCCCCCTCCATCGTCCCTTCATCTCAGCATCAACCTAGTGAGAGTTCATCTGACCCCATTGTTTTGTTATATGTTTGTGTGTCCATGGGATTTTTAGAATTAATTAATAAACTTATATTTCAATAAGGGTTTGAGGATACTTGTGAGTCCGTCTGGACATTAGGAAATAAAAATGCTACTGTTCTTGTTCTACCTTGTACTGTACTGAAAAATAGTTGCTATAGAAATAGCAAAATGGCTACTTTTTAGTGGTAACTAAAAAGTATTCAATCACGAGAAAAGTTTACATTTATAACTTTATTAATAAATATGTAATGTATAATGGATTGTTTCATTGTGGGTTTTCAGCTGCCATTAGTCACGTCATTTTTAAAGTGCATCATATATTAGTGAAAAACATTCATATTTGTGCATATTAACATTTTAACGAGAAAAGTGCTTCTGATGTATGCTTTATGTCTAAAATGTATTGTGACCATTATAGTACTGTAAGGCATCTAATTAAAGGCATTTTCCAATAAACAAAGTTGATTTTAATCAATAGATCTTGGAATAATAATAAGTTCCACAATTCAGTGTTTAAAAATTTTTCCTGTGCTGAGATAATCTTATATATGTGTTCCTGCTGTGCAATGGCCGTGTCTGACCGTACAGGGACATGCTCTGATCATACCACCTCTTCTGGGCAGAGAAGGAAGCAATAAAGTATACAGATAGGACAGCACAGAATTGCAAATAATTCTTTTCATAAGGTAAAACATTGCATAAAAAGAGGCAGGGGAAATGTTTTACCTCACAAAAAGAATTAGCCTGTATATTCTCTTCTACTTTCTCCCCTGCCCTGGAGCTGTGGTATCATCAGACCATGTCCCTGTACGGTCAGACAAAGCCATTTGTCACGCTCCCGGGGCCCCGGCACTGCTCCTTACCCACTGATCCGGTCCCGGGATCACAGCGCAACTCCTTCTCCACTGACCTGGTCCCGGGATCACGGCGCTGCTCCTTACCCACTGATCCGGTCCTGGGATCACGGCGCTGCTCCTTATCCACTGACCCGGTCCACGTGCGTACCGACCGCACCGCTGCTCCCGCTCCTGCTCCCGCTCCCCTGTGTCTCCCATGATCCCTGCTCGATGGTCCCGCCGGCTTGCTGCGGCTCGGGACTCTGCCCCCGACTCCCCTGCATCCTGTCCCCGGCCTTCTGTGCTTGTCTCCGGCTTCCGGACTTCGTGCATGCGCATTAGGGCGCGGGCACACTCATTCACCTCTTCTTAAAGGGCCAGCATCCCTGGAACAGGATATGGCCGATTACAGGTTCAGGGTATATAAGACTTCCTTTTGCATACGGGCGGTGCTTGTTCAATGAGTTCTTGCAGCTTAGTCTCTTGTGCTAGTGTTCAAGCCCTCTGATTTCTGTTCCTGGATTAACCTCTCTCTACCCTCAGAACCTGATGCCCAGTGTATGCCTCAGCTCTTCCGACTCCCTGAAGATTCCCCGGTGTCCATTAGCAGTGGACCTCATCATCTTCCCTCTGCTTCACTCCGCCACCGGCTCTGGATTACATCCGACGTCTCCAGCCTGCAATCGTCACTGGTTCCAGACTTCGCCTGCTGTCTTCACCCAGCTCCGGTCATCCGTCTAGATTCCCTCCGGTCCGAAGTCCCCGTATTCTGCCCGGACTTTCGAAGGACACTCCCCGTATCCCACCTGTGTTCCGGCTGCTGTGCATCTAGGCCCTCTAGGGTGGTCGTCAGACAGTCCCTGTATAGGGGTTCGCTCCTGGTGGCCTCCCTGGGGAAGTCCGGTGCATGGTCCCGTGGATCCACTCCTGGACTGAACGCTACACCATTACACAGTACACAGTTTTTCTCAAAAATTGTTTTTTTCATATATGTTTTAAATATATGTATTTTTTGTATGATATGCGTTTGTACACTATCCCATTGATGTGAGATTTGTAAATTTCTGTCTATATAAACGTTTGATATGCGTTTGCATCCCATTCCACTGATGTGATATTCGTTAATTACTCTTTCTGAAAACAATTGTTTATTGTTATGTAGTTTTTATATTCTTTTCTTTTTATTTTAGACAGTCTTTTGAAAAAGACAGGTTCTGTCGAAACTTTGATACTGTCTATTAACACGATTATCACTTATGGACATAATTTTTTGAGCAATAATCAAAATACGAATAAATATTACTACTGAGCAAAAAGCAACTGGATTCTACTTTTTCTTGTTGTCCCGTTTTTGAGTTATTTTTCTAGTACTAGTGTTTTTTTTTTTCTCCTGAGCACCGCTTTACAGTTGAGCCAGGCCTTCCCTGATTGATTACATAGTACATAGTAGGGGACATATATAAAATTATCTCTGCATAGTAACATTTTTATTAAATACATAAAATAGTGGAAATTATTACTCAAAGATCTATTGATTACAGTGAACGTAAAAAAAAAAGAAAAAAGTGTAATTTTTATTGCATTTTCAAAAAACAAAACATATAACACATAAGTGGATTGTGACCATTTTTCGCCAGAGCAAAACTGGTTCAGGAGTGCAGTGTTATTGTTGTGTAATAAAAAGTCCAACAGTTCCTTGGAATAAAAGTTCACTCAAAACACAGACATTTTTTTATACCTGTTCAAATGGCCACCTGTGAACCAGCCATACACATGAATATTTTGAGATCTAGCATGGTGTTAACTATTATTTAAATATACTCTAGTTCAAATTTGGAGAGAAAAGGGTTACTAAACCGCGCTGTCGTAGAAAGGAGGATCCATGTAGAAGGAATGATTTTATTTGTCTACGCGTTTCAAAGCGTTATGGCTTCTGAAGAAGACATAAAGCTTTGAAAGTTGTACACAAATAAAATCATTCCTTCTACATTGATCCTCCTTTTTACGACAGCGCGGTTTATTAACCCTTTTCTCTCCAAATTTGATCTGCATCTCCACGTGGGCTCTGCTGCAGCCGTCTTTACGCCTTTACAGTGGCTGTGACTCTTACAACCACACCAGATTAGTCTACCCTTACAGCACCTTTGCTGACAGTGTTTTAGAATAAGACCCTATTTGCGCATACTGTCTCTTCCAGCACTTTTAACCTTAAATAGACTCTAGCCACATCAATTCCTTCTTCCAAAATTATACCAACTAAAGATAAGAAAACCACGAAAAAAATAACAATTTCAAACATAGCAAACCAGTACATTGTTTTGACGAACAGTCTGCTCTACACTTTTACACTTAGAAAACACCTGTTTCCCAAGTAAATCACAAGAGCAATTGGAGTAGGCTAGCCATTGTGACCAATTAAGTTTGAATTGCTCCAATGTGCCCAATCTACCCGCTATCATATGTTCCATAACACAATTTTGATTGATATTAATAAGAATTTCACCTAATGAAGGGGGGGTGGGTTCCAAGCTTTTCCATTTGGCCACTATATCCTCCGTCACTATTGTTAAAATATAAGTTCTAAGCACCGCATCCCCTTGTGGTATCAACCACAGAGAAAATAAATCTGTTTCCGAGCCCCAAGGGAACATAGATCCCATAATGGATGTCATCAGTGAGTGAATTTGTTGCCAATAAGAATGTTTAGAGGACATGTCCACCAGATGTGTAACAAGCTAACCACCGCTTTTTTGCATCTCCACAACTCAACCGGGAATTGTGGGTTTATTTTGTTAAGTCTATATGGAGTGTAATACCATCAGTATAAAAGTTTCCTGGGGGTTTTTAGATGATTAATACAATGATAAGTTTTCCTATGCAACTGGAAGGTATAAAAGCAGTCAACACTTGAAAAGGTACTATTTCGATCCTTCTCCCACTTAACAAATGGTAAGGACCCAGGATCGATTGAGTTATTAATTGCCAAATATGCTTTGGAGATACCCTTTGAGATCTCTTTATTTGTAGTAAAATAATACTCATATAAGGTCTTAAGTGGCGGTGCAATTTATTTAACCCCCCCCCCATGTCTTATCTGAAGATATTTGAAGAAGTCCTTCTTATTAATGCTGAAGGATTTCATTATATCAAAAAACTGGACAAGAACACCATTCCTCATAATATCCACCAATTTTGTAATGCCCTAAAGGGGGCTTTACACGCTACGATATCGTTAATGTTTTATCGTCGGGGTCACGTCGCTAGTGACACACATCCAGCGTCATTAACGGTATCGCAGCGTGTAACACTTACCAGCGACCTTAAACGTCCACCAAAGTGGTGAAAATCATTCACCATGGAGAGGTCGTCCTAAAACCAAAAATTGTTAATGGTTGTTTCTAGATGTTCCTCGTTCCTGCGGCAGCACACATCGCTATGTGTGACACCGCAGGAGCGAGGAACATCTCCTTACCTGCCTCCACCAGCAATGAGGAAGGAGGGAGGTGGGCGGCATGTTTGTCCCGCTCAGCTCCGCTCCTCCACTTTGATTGGCCGGCCGCTTAGTGACGTCTTGGTGACGTCGCCATGATGCCAAATGCACCTCCCCCTTGAGGGAGGGATTGTTCGGCAGTCACAGCGACGCCGCCGACCAGGTAAGTGCGTGTGATGCTGCCGTAGCGATAATGTTCACTGCGGCAGCAATCACACGATATCGCATGCACGACGGGGGCGGGTGCTCTTGCGTACGATATCGCTAGCAATTGCTAGAAATATCGTAGTGTGTAAAGCCAGCTTTAGTGTGCCAAACCATCCAAATCTATGAATGGAATAAGATGATTGAGGGATGAGTGGGGTGTCTTGCAATCTTAGAGGGATCAGGTATTCCACCTAAGTCCTTCTTTTTCCATATATTGACCCCAGCTTTAATGCTAGGTGTAGGGGCAAAAAACGTTTTGTTTGACAATCTCAGATACCATAATAAATGAGACATATTGGGGTAAACCATTATTTGGGATTCCAACTCAACCCATAATTTAGTGTGATCATTCATCCACTAATTTCTCAATTGGTCTAGTAGTGAAGCATGATCGTCGCTCCGAATGTTAGGGCACCCCGAGCCACCCTGATTAACTGAAAGAAACAATATTTTGGATGAAACCCTTTCCCTCTGTGATTTCCAAATGAATTTCATCAGTAGGGACTGTAGAATGTTTAGTGTATGTGGAGATAATTATATGGGTAGATTTTGAAAATAATACAAGATCTTGGGTAAGAGAATCATTTTGCCCACAGAATTATTACCAAGCCACGATATAGGAAATGCAGTGAAGTTTTTAATGTCTTGAGAGAGAGAGACTTTGTTAGGGTTTGGAAATTAACCCTCTCTAAATCGTTACTAGAGTATGTCAGAGATATACCCACATACAGGATTGACCCTCCTGCCCACATAAATGGGAACTGTTATTGCAAGCACCTCTGCGATTCAACCGAGATGCCAATATTCAAAATGATTGATTTGAAAGTATTGACCTTACAATAACTAACTTCCCCAAAGTGATCAATAAGTTTAAATATTTCCTCCAGCAATTTCTTTGGGTTAGAGACATAGTATCAAGTCATCAGCAAAAAGGCCAATATGGTGCTGTATATTACCCACCCGAATTCCAGAGATCTGGGGTGATATACAAATTGGATCCATGACAAGAGTGAAAATCAAGGGGGGGGAGTCTGCAGCCCTGTCTTGTTCCATGAGAAAGGCCTCTATAAGGACACTTGCAAAATTTACCTGTGCTGAGGACAAGGAATAAAGTGCCATAATAGAAGTAAATGTCTTCCCCTCTAGTCTGAAATACAAAGGACCTCCTCAAGATACCCCCAATGGAAGCGGTCAAATGCCTTCTCCACATCCAAAGCTAGGAGCAGAGAAGGCACCGACCTATGTCCCACTTCTGATATAATATTAATGAATCTATGAGTCCTGTCACATATTTGGCAGTATTTAATAAAATCTACTTGATCCCTGTTAATAGGAGTCAGCAGAATATTTAAAAGTCTCATCGCTAAAACCGTAGCATACAGTTTTAGGTCTGTATTCAGCAGAAAAATTGGTTTAAAATTGGCTGGGATATCCGTAGATTTCTCAGGTTTAGGGAGGGTTATTATTAAAGCCTTGAGCATCTCCTCAGGAAAAGAACCCCGGGGAACAGCCTCATTAAGAATTCTAGTAACGTATGGGGCTACCATCAGCTTATATTTTTTGTAAAACTCATTTGTAAGACCGTCTGGGCCAGGGGCTTTATGCAATTTTAGTTTGTCAATAGCGTCACTCATTTCTCGCACTGTGATAGTTTGAGATAGCAGTTCAGCTTGTTCCGAGCTAATCTGGGGCAGGAGGGGGGTAGATCGAAAAGGGCTAATTTTTATCACAACTAGGCTGTTTAATTTGGCCATCCTTCCCCAAATTATACAGTTCAGAATATTATTGAGCAAATTCATAGGCTATGTGTCGTGGGTCCATAACTCATACCATATTTGGTGAAATTAAATATGAAATGCAAGATCTCAAAATTTGTAATTTAATTTGTTTGGCTAAGGGGTACTTTGCACATTACGATATCGCAGGTGCGATGTCGGTGGGGTCAAATCGAAAGTGATGCACATCCGGCGTCGCTGTCGATATCAGAGTGTGTAAATTCTTTTTGATACGATTAACGAGCGCAAAAGTGTCGTAATCGTATCATCGGTGTAGTGTCCGACATTTTCATAATTTAGCTGCAGCGACGGTACAATGTTGTTCCTCGTTCCCCTGTGGCAGCACACATCACTGTGTGAGAAGCCGCAGGAGCGAGGAACATCAGCGTACCTGCGTCCTGCGGCTCACGCCGGCTATGCGGAAGGACGGAGGTGGGCGGGATGTTTATGCCCCGCTCATCTCCGCCCCTCCGTTTCTATTGGCTGCCTGCCGTGTGACATCGCTGTGACGCCGCACGACCCGCCCCCTTAGAAAGGAGGCAAGTCGCCGGCCAGAGCGACGTCGCAAAGCAGGTAATTCCATGTGAAGCTGCCATAGCGATAATGTTCGCTACGGCAGCTATCACAAGATATCGCTGCTGCGACGGGGGCGGGTACTATCGCACTTGGTGTGACGCCCTGGGCAAGCCAGGGGTCACAGGTTATAACACCACCACACCCTACACCCCAGTTAGGAACATCAAGGCTAACCTAAAATCCTTGTTGCCTTCCTCCAGGGGCTGATGTCCACACCAGTGGGTGGGCCAGGCAGTTGGCTCCGCCCACCGAGGAGTTCACAGCCCTGGAGGCGGGAGAACCAGGCAGATCAAGCTAGGGGAGTGAAGTAGAAGGAAGTGGTAGAGGAGCTTGAGAGAAGGAGTAAAAAGTGACAGTTTATAAAGCCTGAAGCTGGTCCGGGTGTGTGCCCCGGACTGAGAGACAGCAAGGTCAGCAGACGGCGGTGACTGTCTGCAGGGGTGACTGCTTGGAGGTTGCTGGAAGGACCACGGACGGGTGGTGGCCCGGCGGTACCAGAGCGGTATACGAAGAGCAGTCAGCACCAGTGGCAGGGGCCTTTCGGATCCCGGCAAGGCTAGGAGTCGCCGTGAATTTGCCAAATCCGTTAGTGAAGGGGACCTCTGGGTCTCCCAACAAGCAAGTCCCGATTGAAGGCAACAGTCCAACCGTTACAGAGAGACACCGCCACCGCCAGGGCACCAGTTTCTCAGGGCCAGCGCCTGCGGGCAAAGTAGGGCTCCTCCGGCCCATATCCAAGCCGGGGAGCGGGTTACCGGTGGGAATCCATCGAAACCATCATCATCTTAGGTGCAAGAAGAGGGACCGTCACCGTCAACTACTGGGGAAAAGCAAGTGCAGCCGTCCGTGGGAACCGTCTTTACAGCCGTGTGTTTTACCGAGAACTGTGTCATCGTCTCAGGCTGAGTGAGTACCACAGTGCCGCAAGGCACAGCGCTGCCCCCGCGTCCCTGCACCCCACCAAGCCCTGCATCACCCACCTCATCACTGGGCCCCGGGATAATCAACCCCCTACCCAGGGAGGGGAGGACTAACATCTAGCTGCTCCATACCATCACTCCCGGGATCCCCATACAGAGCAGCGGTGGTGTCAACAAATCACCACAACCGTGGGTGGCGTCACGGACAATAAACTATCCCAAAATCCAATCCCCTTTCACTCACGGGCGAGGAGCGCCGCTCAAGTCCCCGGGATCCGGCCCATCGCTCGAGCCACCGAGCAGCAGCAGCAGGCCGCAGCAGCCGCAGCGGCAGCCGGACCCGAGCAGAGGGAGAGCGCGGCGTTCCCTCCTCCGCCCGCGACAACTTGGCGTCACGAACAGGATCTTACCGCTCTGCCGTTGGGTAGAGGTGCGCCTTGTGACCGCCGGAGGTATCCGGCCGGAAAATTTCAGAAGTTGCCATCTTTGGCGCGAAAAGTTCCCGCTCGAGCGTCTTCTCGAGTAGTAGAGGCGCGAAGGCCAAAACCCCGCCCTGATAGAGGAGGGGCCGGAAAGAAGCTAAGGGAGACGGAATGGCGGCTGGCCGCATGTAGCCGCGGCTATAAAAGCAGGGACGCCAGGACTCTGCAGACATCTTGTTCCTGGGAGAGGCCGCCAGCAACATGTTCATGCCGTCCCGCAGCACCGTAGCCCCCGTGCCTGGAACCGCGGCGTGGGTTGAGATCCGGACCGCGCAGCTCTACCAAAGGCTGCAGGTCAATATGCAGCTCCTCATGGAGGAGTGGGAGACCGACATGGCGGACGTCATAGCGACCGTGCGGAGACGCGAGGAGGAAGCGGAGGAAGGGAGGGTGAGTGACCCACGCCCCGATGCCCTTGAAGGGCCGGTCATCGCGGCTGCGGGACCCGGTCCAAACCCTCTCCCCCTGCTGCCTCCCTCGCCACCCGTCTCGGAAGCTGTGACCCCGCCACTAGGCCCGCTACCACCACAACCGGTAGCGATACCCAGCGTACCCACCCAGGCGGGCCGACCTGTAGCCGGAGCCCGTAGTCGACCTGGGGTGCTGCCCTGGAAAGCCCCGAAAACCGAACCGGAGGCGTCCCCCGAGAAAGTCCCCGAGCCGGAGCCGATGACCCGCTCCGTGCCGAAGGCCCAACCGCGGAAAGCCCCTGTGCCCATCCCCCACACCTCGGCTGAGGTTGCGCCGGGTTGCCGATGCAAAGCAGCGTCTAAGGCCAAGACACCGCGGGACCTGATGCCCAGAGTACCAGCAGTGGGCAATGTCCAACAGGTCTCGCAGGGCCCGACCCGTGCGCCGGAGCTCGCAGCAGCGCCGTACTGGGACAGGGAGCCGGTACCGTTGGGCCCGGAGATTGAAGAGAGGGAAAGAAGGAAGGCGGAGTTGGTGGCCCGTGCAATCCGGGAAAAAGAGAGCCTCCGTCAGGCAACTTTCCATGTCCGGGGCCCGCTGTACGAAGGGCAGGTGAGGCGGTTTGATGTCCGCCGGGGCTATGGGTTTATATATGAACCGGGCCTGGAGGCCGAAGTGTTTATAGCCCGGCGGGATGTGAATGCCCACCTGCCTGAGGAGCATCCCGGTCGTAACCTGATGCCGGGTGACATTGTGCAGTACACCCGGCACTGTGGGGAGAGGGGGTGGTTCGCGCTGGACGCTAAGTTAAGGGGCAGCCAGGAGTCCCATGTGAGCGCCGCGCCCCCTCCCTCAGGTGATGTGGAGGAATCGGAATAACGGCAACGGAGCACCGTTGCACCGTCCCCGTTGGGACCACCAGTGTGTTTGTTTAAAGTTCTAGAGATGATGATAAGAGAATGGAACCGAGGATTTATCTGATTTAACCGTGATTGGAAACCGGCCGTTGCCGGCACCGTTGTCCCCGTGGGGACCGTTTGAAAAGTTTGCATAGGAACTCCTATAAACATGCCCGAGAACTCGCAGGGCAACCACAAACGTTAAGTGGGTTGTAAATAAATATGTTGTGCAGCTACCGCTACTGCCTCCGGAGAGGCAGGTTGGAGGGAGGGCCCGCAGTGGAGCAGGCTGGGGCCCAGCCACCACAGGAACCGTTGGCTACCCTCTGGAGGGGAAGGACAGATCCCGCTCGGGTAACTTGTGCTGGACTGGGGTCAAGGGGTGCTGCCTGGGCTTTAGGGGCAGCATCAGGGCCAGGTTACTTGGGTGGGAGAGAGCGGCAGCCGCAACCGTTTTAATGTTTAGCAACGTTTAAGTACCGAACCTCCCGATGTGGGATGATGTCATAAGTTGTATTATGTTTACCTTTTTATATATATTTTTCAGAAAATAAAACCGGTGTTGGACGGGCAACCCGCGGACGGTCTGCATTTTGCTAAGGGGGAATGTGACGCCCTGGGCAAGCCAGGGGTCACAGGTTATAACACCACCACACCCTACACCCCAGTTAAGAACATCAAGGCTAACCTAAAATCCTTGTTGCCTTCCTCCAGGGGCTGATGTCCACACCAGGGGGTGGGCCAGGCAGTTGGCTCCGCCCACCGAGGAGTTCACAGCCCTGGAGGCGGGAGAACCAGGCAGATCAAGCTAGGGGAGTGAAGTAGAAGGAAGTGGTAGAGGAGCTTGAGAGAAGGAGTAAAAAGTGACAGTTTGTAAAGCCTGAAGCTGGTGCGGGTGTGTGCCCCGGACTGAGAGACAGCAAGGACAGCAGACGGCGGTGACTGTCTGCAGGGGTGACTGCTTGGAGGTTGCTGGAAGGACCGCGGACGGGTGGTGGCCCGGCGGTACCGGAGCGGTATACGAAGAGCAGTCAGCACCAGTGGCAGGGGCCTTTCGGATCCCTGCAAGGCTAGGAGTCGCCGTGAATTTGCCAAATCCGTTAGTGAAGGGGACCTCTGGGTCTCCCAACAAGCAAGTCCTGATTGAAGGCAACAGTCCAACCGTTACAGAGAGACACCGCCACCGCCAGGGCACCAGTTTCTCAGGGCCAGCGCCTGCGGGCAAAGTAGGGCTCCTCCGGCCCATATCCAAGCCGGGGAGCGGGTGACCGGTGGGAACCCATCGAAACCATCATCATCTTAGGTGCAGGAAGAGGGACCGTCACCGTCAACTACTGGGGAAAAGCAAGTGCAGCCGTCCGTGGGAACCGTCTTTCCAGCCGTGTGTTTTACCGAGAACTGTGTCATCGTCTCAGGCTGAGTGAGTACCACAGTGCCGCAAGGCACAGCGCTGCCCCCGCGTCCCTGCACCCCACCAAGCCCTGCATCACCCACCTCATCACTGGGCCCCAGGATAACCAACCCCCTACACACGGAGGGGAGGACTAACATCTAGCTGCTCCATACCATCACTCCTGGGATCCCCATACAGAGCAGCGGTGGTGTCAATAAATCACCACAACCGTGGGTGGCGTCACGGACAATAAACTATCCCAAAATCCAATCCCCTTTCACTCACGGGCGAGGAGCGCCGCTCGAGTCCCCGGGATCCGGCCCATCGCTCGAGCCACCGAGCAGCAGCAGCAGGCCGCAGCAGCCGCAGCGGCAGCCGGACCCGAGCAGAGGGAGAGCGCGGCGTCCCCTCCTCCGCCCGCGACATTGGCATCACAGCAATCGGCTTGCGATGTCACAGCGTGCAAAGTACCCCTAAGAGAGTACATGTTTTGTTTCCCTGCCAATATTGAGTCATTTTGAGTTTTTTCAGAACTTGCTCATATTTATATAAATTCTTGAAAAACTGCCACGCTAATTCAATTATTTCTTCTTTTAGACAGGTTTACGCGGACCCTGCCAACTGCCTGCAGCTTCCAATTCCCTTCCCTCCCCTCTTTTTTATCTATTTAACTGATATTTTCAGTCTTGTGTCCCCTCCCTGGCATCACCTCCATACCCCCATAGTTAAGTATAGCCTCTTTCCCATTCTTTGTGGGAGCGCTAGTGTCCATCTTTAAAATTTTTATATAAATTCTGTTTATGTAGCTGTTGGTGGAGTTGAGATATTTCCATTGCTCTTTGGAACAAAAAATGTAACTTGTTAAGTCGATACAGGTCCGAAAGTTTATTTTGAATTTCAGTATAAGCTAAAACCCCCATTTTTTGTTATGAGCTGCTTTGCTTAATTAACTGCCCCCTAATTGTAGCCTTGTGGGCACACCACAAAGTCATATCAGAGACCACCCCATTGTCATTCAAGAGAAAGTACTTTTCTATGGACGTGGCAATATTTGAACTGTAGCGTGGATGGTTCAAAATATAGGAATTAAGCGGCCATTTTCGACTAGGAAACAAGCAGAATCCCTCATTAATTGATAACATAATGGGTGCGCGGTGTGACCATGTCATATTTACAATATAGGAGCTACCCACCCGGGAAATCAAAGATTTGTCTATTAAGAAATAGTTAATCCTAAAATATATTTTATGAGATGATGAAAAGAATGTATAATCCCTTTCAGAAAGGTTCTGCTATATGTATATATCATATAGGTTGCCACTGTGGAGGGTGCGGACAAGTGGACTAGGGTCCAACTTGGTTTAAAGTGATGTAGTATGCATACTAGGCCAGAATGAAAAAAATTAAAATCCCCTACTATAATCAGAGCACCTACTGTATTTTGTTTGGTTAAACAGATACATTTCTTTAGAAATTGATGCTTATTTATGTACATTAGGCGCATATACAGAGGCTAAGGTATGGGGTGCATTATTAATAATGCATTGCAAAATAAAATATCGACCATTTTCATCAAGCAATTGCTTTGCGACCGTGAAAGCTATGGAGTCTCGCACTGCAATAGATACATCTCCCTTTTTTCTGACTGCCAAGACAGATATTACATGTGGGAATTTTTTATCCTTTAAGCTAGAAAGGTCATCCTTATTCAAATGCGTCTCTTAGATGCAAATAATATCTGCACTAGCCTGGGTAGTTCCCCTCCACAGTAGCGACCTCTTGAAAGGGAGAATTTACCATATTTTTTGGACTATAAGACACACTTTTTCCCCCCAAATGTTGGGGGAAAGTAGGGGGTGCATCTTATAGTCTGAATATAGGGCTGCGGGGAATGAGGGTGCTGCTGTAGAGCGGGTCAGTGGCGGCATGTGCAGGCTGTAGCAGCGCCTGCCATGGCCACGTGGGCCCGCTCATTTCCTATGTACGCCCATCTTCCCGTCCATCATCTCTCAGCACTAAAGCCGGCGTTGACAGGTGGGCGGGATGATGGGCAGGCGGTGTGCGCATAGTAAAGAGCCGGCCCGTGTGATCACCCCTGGCAACTACAGCCTGGAGTGATCATGTGTGGGGGGCAGTGAATAAAGTACGGTATGCTCACCGTTCCCTACAGCGTCGTGATGTCCTCCTGTCTGCCAGCCTGCTGATCTGTGTGGAGCCGTGCGCACAGCGATGACATCATCCCTGTGCTCACTGCTCTCCAGGAGGACATCACGATGCTGCAGGGAACGGTGACGGCTCCACACAGGTCAGCAGCGCTGCTGGTGACACAGACAGGAGGATGAGCGATGCTAATGGAAGGAGGAAAGGTGAGTATAAATGTTTATTTTTTCTGTGCCACAGGATACGGGGCATATATCAGGATGGGGTATATAGCAGGATGGGGGTTTATAGCAGGATGGGGTATATAGCAGGATGGGGGTATATAGCTGGATGGGGTATATAGCAGGATGGGGGTATTTATCAGGATGTGGGTATATAGCAGGATGGGGGTATTTAACAGATGGGGGTATTTATCAAGATGGGGGCTATACCATGATGAGGGGACACAACCCCTCCCTCCTTCTGAATAAGTGAGTATGCAATGAGGTCTACACAGACCTCTGGCCATCTCAATTAAGTCCATGTTGCTCAGCTATGGATAGTTATGATTTTTCTTGCCGTGACAGTTCATCAACATGGTCCAAGTCCAACTGGATTGCAGGTGCCCAGGTTGTCTACACCCATAACATCTCCTCTCTGTGATTCCCCCAGGGCGTGGTCGGAACTGTTAGGGCCCAGGATTTTGAGCCTAGATTGTCATCGGCCTGTGGCTGGTTGGAGGGGATGATATAACTGGAGAGGGCCGGGGAGCAGGAGCAGGCTGTGTCTTATTGTCCAGAAACCCCCTCAATTGTGGTCGGATACTAAGGGCCTCATCAGCCAGGGCAACAGCTCTATCCAAGGTGCATGGTGTGCGCTCTCTGACCCACTCCTGTATTTCTGAGTGACACTTGTAAAGAAATTGTTCTATTAGAAATACTTGCATAACGTCTTGCACAGTGAAGGCGTCTTCTGCTTCCAGCCATCTCCGACATGCCTGGAACATCTTATGTGCATACATCCTAAATGATCCCCCCGTGGTGCATGGGAGGTCTCGGAACTGTGCCCTATGTGAATCTGCAGTGATGGCATGGTAATCCAGGATATTCCGCTTTACAATGTTGTAATCCCGGTTCTGCTGTGAGTCAATGGTGCGATAAGCCTCTGCCAGGCTTCCGTGCAGGAGTCCCACTAACAAATGCACCCAGACAGAGTGGGGAACCTCCATCATGACACACTGCTGCTCAAAGTCCTTGAAGAATCCTTTCACATCTCCGGAAGCCTCATCAAATGGCTTGAAGTCCGCCCGGGTGATCCGTGCAGACTCCTGGATCACTGGGTTTGCACTCCAACTCACATTACTCCCTCTGTCAGACTCCATTGCTTCTTGTCTCCGCTGAGCAGCCTGCTCCTTATATTCCTGAGATACACCGGGGCCAAGAGCTGCCATTTCTTCTTCGAACCACACCATCCACTGACTTTTTGGGGCAGGGATCCCAGTCCTTGTCTGTCAGACATCTGGGAGGAGGTGGACTGGCTCTCACCCACAACTAGATCAATCAAGGCTTCTTTACTCAGTCTATGGTAGCTCAGGCCCAGATCTTTGGCTCTGTCCTTTAAACTGGATGCAGTCCAGTTTCTGTACTCACTCTGTTGGTGGGCCTCCATTAGGCTGCGCTCTGTTGATCCTGCCGATGCAACCAGTTGTGACGGGGTCCTTCTCCCATATCAAATAATCAACAGAGCGAGAGATGGCTGTACAATTCAAAGACCATTTATTCCAAGCAACTCAAATGGTCCATAACATAATCCACAAAACAGAGGGTAAAATTAGTCCAGAAATATGAATATAATCAAATAAGCGATAAATGTCCTGGTCTCTCTGAGAAGTCCCAGTTTCTTCCAGAGATTCAATCTTTCTCCCTTCAAGTTCTCCAACAGACTCACAAATCTCCCAAGTAAGCAGAGAGTCCACAGTAGATGGACTCTAGGCCCACCTCCCCCCACACCCAGGGACAGAAGCGCCTCAAGAGGCTATAACCTTGCACTACAGGGGGTGATTATTTTTAATCAATACAATGTACACACAAGCAGTACAAATAATGGACAGTGAAACAATCCTTAAAATAGGAATCTGTATAGCAAGATACACCTCCCCCATATCCCACCATCACAATGGTGAACATATACAAGGCAGGAGGATCATTACCAGGATGGGGTATCTTAGTAGAGAATCTGTGGACATTACCTCCATAACAGTGTCTTCAGCAGATCCTCGCCCCATAACAGTGTGTCATGACCACATTTTTTGCTTAAAAGTTTATTTTCCTATTTTCCTCATCTAAAACCAGGGTGTGCCTTAAGGTCCGGCGCATCTTATAGTCTGAAAAATACCGTAGTTCCTTCACATTGAGAGATAATATTTTAAATACCATGATAAGTTCTAAATAGGGCGCTAGTCTGACAACCACAGTTAGGGAACTTAAAGCCCCAAATATGTGCCCCTATGACTGACATACTATAAGGATTTACAATCCACCTTAAGGGATCTAAGAGCAGAGACAATATGCATGTGCATGTCACATTACACAGTGAAGGCGTAAGAAAAAAAAGAAAAAAAAATTCTGAGAAAGAGAAAAAAATGAGAATAAAAATCAAAACAAAATAACCTTAAACGTTGACCAGGGAGGCAAGATGACCCTGGTGAATCAGGGGACAGGCACCAGGTGGAACCTAGAAGACTAAAAAAAAACAAACATGTAGACTTCACACATGCCAGAGTCAGCCCTTCAATAGAGAAGTAGTGTAATCAAATATCAAGTAGAACTAACTGAAAGCCGCGTCTTCCTTGTAGACATGTTGCAATTTGAAAGATATGCAGCACTGCAGTGAATCAGGTGGGGTGACGTTTCCTTCCAGAATAAATTTGCCATTCTTGCTGTAGATGCATCAGTGATCTCACTCACCTCTCCGCTGCCATTGCTGCACCGACACTGGATTTCGGCTCAGTGCGCATGACCCCGGAGTTTTGGTCATGCACACTATTTCAGTCTGAAGCCAGGACGCGAACACCCGGCTTCATAGTGCGCATGGCCCAAACTCTGGGATCATGCCACTGAGACGAAATCCAGTGTCGGGCGGCGATGGCAGCAGAAAGGTGAGATCATTCTCTGACGCTGCACATTCATTAGCATGTTAGCACACCCACAGGGGCATCCTAACATGCTAATTGGGCCAACCAACAACAGAAGCAATGCCCTTGGGACTAGTCCCCGTGCTCATTACCATACAATAAAAGATCTTTAGAAATACTTTTTCTAAAGATCTCTTTATCTATGCTAGTGTATACAGGGACGGTTAAGCAGGGATTAGCAATATGCACCCAGAACTGCTCGTGGTTCTGGCTGCATATTGCACCTGACAGGTTCCCTTTAAAGAGCTCTGCACATCTTTGCATTCAGGAGCACACCGCTCACCAGCCTCTGAGCTCCTATATTGCACTTTTGAAGATTGACATCTTGGACTAGCAGCATGGTCATGATGGTGGTCTGAACTGTATAGGGTGCTTTACACGCTGCGACATCGCTAACGATATATCGTCGGGATCACGTCATTAGTAACGCACATCCGGCATCGTTAGCGACATCGCAGCGTGTGACACCTAGGAGAGACGATCAACGATTGCAAAAACGTCAAAAATCGTTGATCGTTGACACGTCGCTCCTTTTCATAATATCGTTGGTGGTGCATGCCGCTAGTTGTTCGTCGTTCCTGCGTGACCACACATCGCTATGTGTGACACCGCAGGAACGACGAACATCTCCTTACTTGCGTGCACTGGCAATGAGGAAGGAAGGAGGTGGGCGGCATGTTCCGGCTGCTCATCTCCGCCCCTCCTCTGCTATTGGGCGGCCACTTAGTGGCGCCGCTGTAACGCTGAACGAAGCTCCCCCTTAAAGGAGAGATTGTTCAAAAATATACTGATTGGGACCTTAGATTGTGAGCCCCAGTGGGGACAGTATTGCTGATGAATGTAAAGTGCTGTGGAATTAATAGCGCTATATAAATAAATAAATTATTATTATTATTATTATTATTCGGTGTCTCCAGCGACATCGCTGATAACGTATGTGCGTGTGACGCTGCCGTAGCGATATTGTTCGCTACGGCAGCGATCACCCCCATGACGAAACAGCGACGTGGGCGGGTGCTATCGCACACGACATCGCTAGCTATCGCTAGCGATGTCGCAGGGTGTAAAGCACCCTTATGTCGGAAAGCAGAAACAGTAGCATCAGAGAACAGAGTCCAGAGATCCAGAATCCAGCGATCTGTAAGTAAATGTGGGCTCCTTGCCAAGAAACTATATAGGTAAAAGAGGATGACCAGTCTATGAGCGCTAGCAATAGATCTTAAATCTGCGATTTTTTTTTGTAGATAGTAAGGCTTTATTGTTAAAAATAAAGCTCTTGTTTTCACTTCACAACGCGTTTCAGCAAGATCCACTTGCTTTCCTCAGGTCTTGCTGAAACGCGTTGTGAAGTGAAAACAAGAGCTTTATTTTTAACAATAAAGCCTTACTATCTACAAAAAAAATCGCAGATTTAAGATCTATTACTAGCGCTCATAGACCGGTCATCCTCTTTTACCTATATTGTCTACTCCCGCAAGGGAATCTGGCAAGAGTTGCTGCGAGTAATAGATTCAACCAGTTCACTTTGATCAACCCAGCGGGAGGACGCAGAGCCGATCTGAGCTCCAGGAATCAAGGAGTCGGTGAACCAGGAGACACCAGCGGTAAACTGTCCAGATCCACCCCGCTAAATATCGGATAGTGTCAAGCTAACTCAGTCCCTCATCCCCCAGAGGAATTACACACTCACCACCGAGGTTGTGCGAGGGCGCACAACCTAGTCAGGTGAGCAGTTTTATACTATAATCTAAAGAAAATGATCCACGGGTGCTTCTCATATTGCGCTATCATTATTTTACAGTGAAGCTTGCCAAGAAACTGACCATCAATGATGACCTACAGTGGTTGTTGATAACCTAAGATTTCAGCAATACAATATAGATATTAAAATTCTTGAGAAAGAAGAGGATATTTAGTAAGAAATACATTTCAAAATTTATGGTTTCTACAAGTCCTTTGCAATTTTACCCATTTAACAAGATGAGAGAACCCCTTTAAGCGTACAGCTTTTCCATGTACATGAGCCCGTAAACTCACTGTAAAGTATTCAAGTTTTACTATTTTGCAAGCAATATCATCAGCCAACTGTAACTTCTGTAGAGCGTAAATGTTTCTTATTTATAGAAAAGAGACCATTTACCCATGAAATTATTAAAATGAAACACATATATATCCTAAAAAAATCTTAAACCGTTTGCACACACATTCTCAATGCTGTTTTTCTTTGGAAAATGCAAAAAAGTGGAAAGCAAAATACAAATGTAAGCACAAAGCAGTCTACCCCACTGAGAACTTCATTACACCGAGAACAAATAACAGTCAGGTGCTGTATTGATGACAGCTGTGCTGTGCGTAGGAGCTTTTCCAAAGCACTTAAAACGCTTCTGTCCTAGGTGATTAATACTCATTCATGTGCACGGATTTAAAATCCATATCCTTCCCAACTACATACTATTAATTGTTTTATTAAAATATTAACCTAAATTAATTTAAAAGTACAGAAATTTAAAAAGACAGTGGGATACATATTTTTATATCATGTTCATGCACTATTTATTTTTCGAAAATAAGATGGATAATATAGAAGCTGCACCATATACCGTGTTTCCCCGAAAATAAGCCATAAGCCGAAAATAAGCCCTTGCAAGAATTGACAGCATTTTCAGCATAAGGCTTAAATATAAGCCCTACCCTGAAAATAAGCCCTAGGCGCGGTTCAATAATGAAGTACACATGCAGCTAAAAAAGTTAAAGAATTCTGGAGGACACTTCATTAAAGAAAGCAGACACCCCCAAAAGAGAGAAGAAAAAAGACAGAAGACCCCGCGATCATACCAGATGTCGAATGGGAGGACCAGCAGTGGAGCGCATCAAGGACCTGCAATGGAACGCATATCCACACATATCAGATCACACACCCACACACATCAGATCATGCACATGTGACGCCCTGGACTAGCCAGGTAGTCACAGGTAGGCCCTTGCATAACACCCGTCCCCTAAAAAGGTGTCATCCGCCACCCTTAAAACCCTAGTCACCTCCCTCAGAGTTTAATGGACACACCAGGGGGGCGGAGCCAGGCGGTTGGCCACACCCACCGAGGAGTTCAGAGAGCCTGAGGCAGGAAACTCAGTTCAGATCAGTTGTAGTCAGATTAGTGACAGGAGTGAAGGAGAGTGGAAGCAGGCCTGTGCCCAGGTCTGCAGCAGTCTGACAGATGCCGGGGTTGGAGCCCGGGCACCTTTGGCTAGGAGGCAAACGGTGGCCTTAGCCTGCAGGAGCCAGGAAGACGGCTCGGTGGAACCGTGGTGGACCGGGACAGGGTAGTGGCCCGCCGGTACCGACCCGGAGAACAGACTCGGAAACCGGAGCACACAGGGGGGTATTCAGGGTCCAGAATCCACTGGACTGAGTTAATTAACTGATTGCGGTCTGGACTATAGGTCCTTTCCCATGCAAGTCCCGACTGAAGACAACAGCCCACCGAGGGGGATAGAAAGCCACCGCACAGGCAGAGAGATCCCACGAGCCAGCGTCTGCGGGAAAAAAGGCTCTCCCGACATCCACAAATCCGGGGAGAAGACTCCCGTCGCTGAAGCGCAGGCAGCCCAAATACACAACATGGTGCAGGAGAAAGGTCAAGACCACCGAACCGGGTGGGAGACCAGTGTCTTCTTCCCCGCAGAAAGGGCGTGAAAAACTTAAGCCCCGCCCCCTGGGAACACTGCCGTGCAGCAAAGCGAGAGGTCGAAAAGCGAAACTGATCGGCCGGAGAGGGTAGTGCCGCGAAACGATCAAGGGGGAGAGGGCGAGAATGGCGGCATGTAACTAGCACTGCGGAGTGCAGGGACTCCAGGACTCTGCAGAAACCCATTCCTGGACACCAATGCGGCAGGATGTGTCGGAGTATCCAGGCCCAAGCCCACTTCATGCTGGCGAAGTGGGCGTCGGAGATGAAGGACATGGCTGCAGTCGTCCGGGCGCGTGAAGTGGAGATGATCTCGGAGGAGCGGGTAAGCAGTGACCCATGCCCCTTTGTTCTCCAGAAACCGGCCGTCCCGGCTGAGGGGCCCGGCCTAATTCAGTCCGCCACACCATTTCCCTCGCCGCCCGTACCCGCAGCCAATGCCCCAACCGACCCGCTGCCCCAGTCCGAGGCAGCGGAGCCCGTACCATCTACGGGGGAGGACCCAGCCACTGGGCCCTCAGGTCTTACCGTCAGCATCGCTCCGGCACCGCCGACGACATCCCATCCGGCCCCGAGCATGGCCACAACAGAGATGACGATAGCTCCGGCAGTCCGCCCGTCAGCAACGGAGGCGATCCTTGACCAGAAGCCAGCACCGCAAGTCACATTGACCGCTCCCAGACACCCGGCCTCGGCTGAGTAGTGGTCTGCCGGTACCGACCCGGGGAACCAATTCGGAAACCGGAGCACACAGGGGGGTATTCAGACCCTGAAAAGAGATCCAGAATCCAGTTGACTAAGTTAATTAACTGATTGCGGTCTAGACTATAGGTCCTTTCCCACCCAAGTCTCGACTGAAGACAATCGCCCACCGAAGGGGATAGAAAGCCACTGCACAGGCAGAGAGATCCCACGGGCCAGCATCTGCGGGCAAAAGAGCATTCCCGACATCCACAAAGCCGGGGAGCGAACTCCTGTCGCTGAAGCACAGGCATCCCAAATACACAACACGGTGCAGGAAAAAGGCCAAGACCACCGAACCGGGTGGGGGACCAGACGCAGCCAGCTGCGAGCACTGACCACCATCAACTTGGTTTACCAGAGACTTGTGTGTATCAATAACAGTGAGTACAAGTGTCCTCCGGCCGCGCACCGCCCTGCACCGCCCAGCTACCCCCAATGGGTCCCGGGGCCATCATCCCTGCCCACAGAGGGGTTAAGATCTTGCTGCACTATCCTAGGTGCCCCGTAACTGCCGCGGTGGTGTCTATCTTCACCACATTCCTTGGGTGGCGTCATGAACTTAGGTACGGCTCCGGTCGTGCACCTACCTAACTCCCACCAAAAGCGCCAGCATCCCCTTTCACAGCGAAGTGACCCCGGGTCCGGAGGCGCTCGAGCCACGCACCAACGAGCCCGGATCCGAGCGGCTCGGCTGCAGCCGAGCACGGGGCGGTACACACACATCAGATCACACACCAAAACACATCAGGTTGCACACACACATCAGATTACACACTCACCACATCTGGCAATACTGATGGTTTCTGGCCAGCAGGGGAATCTTGGAAACAGTGCAGTCTGATGAATGTGTCGGCCAGAAGCAGGGGAGAACTGCATGGTGCATACCTGCTGGGAGTGACTGCCGAAGATCGCAGGAGGATCTGGGAGTGATGCAGATGCCCGGGGTCTGGTAAGTAAGAGTTTCCTGGGAAGGGGAGTCTGCTTTTTGGGGGTGGTAAACTTACCCTCAATCGTGATTCCCCGAGAATAATCCCAACCCCAAATAAAAGCCCTAGCGCATTCTTCGGGACAAAAACTAATATAATACAGTGTCTTATTTTCAGGGAAACTTGGTAAGTATTAAATTACCGTATTTTTCGCTTTATAAGACGCACCTGATTATAAGACGCACCCCCAAATTTGGTGAAGGAAAAGAGATTTTTATTTTTTAATGTTAAATGGGGTCCATCTTATAATGCCAGTGTCCGTCTAACAAATCATATAGGGTATATGTCCCTCATAGCCCCCCATCCTAAAATTAGCCCACCTTAATCTGGATATGGCCCCCTTATATTGAATATAGCCCCCTTGTGCTGGGACACGTCCCCCTGTGCTGCCCATGGCCCCTATAGATGGCACAACTCCCCTGTTAGATATGGCCCCCATACAGCTGCCCATGGCCCCTATAGATGGCACATCTCCCCTGTGTTAGATATGCCCCACATGCTGCTGCCCATAATAAAATAAAACACTCTTTCCTTACCTTCTCAGCGCTGTCCCTCCTGTGTCTCCCTCCTCGCAGTTGAGCTCCGGCTTCCTTACTTCCTGCTTCTTGCTGCCGGTCATGTGATGGCAGAGTGATATCATCTCTGCATGCCTTATCACAGACAAAAGCAGCAGGAGACAAGATCAGCTCTGGAGGAGGTGAGTAAAGCTTTTTTTATTTTACTAAGGGCAGCAGCACGGGGGCCATATCTAACACAGGGGTAATCATGTGCGATTAAAGGAGGGCGCAGGCAGATATAATATGCCCCGCTGCCTCAGCCCCTCAGCGTGATGCAGTTTCAGAACCACACTGCTGGACAGCGGCTGTGCATATTATATGAGCGGGAGCAGGAGATATAACGCTGCTGCTCCCAGCTTTCCCTGCCCCCAGCACCGCTCCAGAGCGGACCCTGCAGTATATACATATATATGTACACCCCCCCGTATATTCGGTTTATAAGATGCACCCTCTACTTTCCCCCAAAATTTGGGGGAACAAAAGTGCGTCTTATAAAGCGAAAAATACGGTACTTTCCTGCATTGATTATTTCATCTTCTTTGGTGCTGCATTCACGCCTGATCTGTCTTTCATATTGGTATGCATGTGTCGTGCCCCTGAGGCTTCAGTCGCCACAGAGTACTGCACCTCATTTAAGGTGTAGTGCTTAACCAGGATTCGGAGGAGATGGGTACCGGTTTCACAAATTATACCACTCAAACACACAACCGGGTTGCCCTCATCAATGGGGACCGGGCTAGAGTCGGGTCTTAAGGTTGCCTTCAAACCTGGGGGGCACCACCCACTAGTGACAGGGACCCCGGGGGAGGAGCAGCCACAAATGGGTTAGGAGCCAACACTACAGTTAAGGAGTTCTCCAGCAGGAGAGGAAAGGAGCAGACGTGTCTTACCAGTGCTCCGGTGGCACACAGGAGTTGTTCTTGTGGTTGCCGAGTTGAGAGATGAATTGCTCCCTCGGAACCGATGGCACGCATGGTGCAGAACCCTAGGGAAGATCACGTTTCAAATGGGTTTTCCAGAATCTGCCAGGTCTGGGAGGTTTCAAGCCTCCCTGGCCACAAAGAGCCCTTAAGAACAGTTCCTTAGACAGGATCAGACCCCATTACAGAGTTAAGGCACCTGCAAATAGGGACAAGAGTACTACTCGAGACGACCGGGGTCCCCAAGTAGCTTCAATCCATGGGGATCCAACACACAGGGCTCTAGGAGGAAAGGGCCCACCGAGCACCACACCGGATTGACCTCTAAAGGAATGCAGGTTCGACGGGGCACATCACAGCGGGTGACCAGTACTACTGGGTGAGCGGCACAAAGAGTGAATACCTGAACCGCAGCATCAGACTTGGACTCTCAATACTGGTGCCGCCGCCCTGCGCCTCGGCACCAAGGGCCTTCGCCATCACTACTCCCCTCATTATCCTTCCCCGGGGCCCGCACAGCCTGTGGAGAGTGATACCTTCTTCGGCTGCTATTACCATCCGCCCCGGAGGACAGTGACTGCAGCGGCGGCTAATCCCTGGCCGTGTAACACAGGTGGCGTCACGACAATCTTCCTACTACAATCTCCATCATCCTCCCTCCTATTGGTGTACACCTTGGGGCACGAGGCTGGGCAGACCACAGGGACATGCCAGACCACCACACAGGCCTGGTGACGAGTAAAATCAGGTACAAGACACCGTGCCTGACTACCCCTTGCCCCCTGGTTTTACACATGTCTGTTCTTTCTCTGATGTGTACTTAGTTAAGTTTTGTCTTCAGTCCTGGGAGTTAATTCATCCTATGTCTCTAGGTGTTTGATCGGCTCCTGCCCTATAGGCTCGCTGTTTACCTTGTACCAGTGGCGTAACTAGAGTTTGATGGGCCCCGATGCAAAGTTCAGACCTGGGCCCCCCCTCTACGTACACCGACACTTGGGGATGGGATAATGACGCTGACACTTGGCTCTTTCCCTCAGCACCCAGCTTCCCTATGTTCTGATATCCATCTGGTCATCGGCACCCAGCTTCCCCATGCTCTGCTATATGCACATCAGAGCATGGGAAATCTGGGTCCTGAGAGAAGATGTATAGCAGAGCATGGGAAAGCTGGGTGCTGAGGAAAAGAGCCCTTTTCCCTCAGCACAAAACGTTCCCATCCCCTGCTTGTATCTTTGTCCCCCTTGTATATAGTTCTCCAAATACTATAATGGCCCCCAGATAGCCTTCCATATAGTATAAAGGGTCCCAGATAACCGTTCATATATTAGAATGCACCTCCACAGTCCTCCATGTATTATATTGCACCACAGTCCTCCATGTATTATATTGCACCACAGTCCTCCATGTATTATAATGCACCACAGTCCTCCATGTATTATAATGCATTTCCCATAGTCCTCCATGTATTATCATGCACTCCCCATAGTCATCCATATATTATACTGCACCCCATAGTCCTCCATGTATTATAATGCATTTCCCATAGTCCTCCATGTATTATAATTCACCCCAGGCCTCCATGTATGATGCAGCCAGCCCCCCATGTATAATGCAGCCAGCCCCCCATGTTCCATGTATAATGCAGCCAGCCGCCCATGCTCCATGGATAATGCAAGCACCCCCCCCCCACACTCCCTGTATACTGCTGGCAGCTCCCCCATACTCCCTGTATACTGCTGGAAGCTCCCCCATACTCCATGTATACTGCTGGCAGCTCCCCCATGCTCCCTATATACTGCTGGCAGCCTCCCCCATGCTTCCTATATACTGCTGGCAGCCTCCCCCATGCTCCCTATATACTGCTGACAGCCTCCCCCATGCTCCCTATATACTGCTGGCAGCCTCCCCCATGCTCCCTATATACTGCTGGCAGCCTCCCCCATGCTCCCTATATACTGCTGGCAGTCTCCCCCATGCTCCCTATATGCTGCTGGCAGCCTCCCCCATGCTCTCTATATACTGCTGGCAGCCTCCCCCATGCTCCCTATATATTGCTGGTAGCTCCCCCATGCTCCCTATATACTGCTGGCAGCCTCCCCCATGCTCCCTATATACTGCTGGTAGCTCCCCCATGCTCCCTGTATACTGCTGGCAGCCTCCCCATGCTCCCTATATACTGCTGGCAGCCTCCCCCATGCTCCCTATATTCTGCTGGTAGCTCCCCCATGCTCCCTATATACTGCTGGCAGCCTCCCCCATGCTCCCTATATACTGCTGGCAGCCTCCCCCATGCTCCCTATATACTGCTGGCAGCCTCCCCCATGCTTCCTATATACTGCTGGCAGCCTCCCCCATGCTCCCTATATACTGCTGACAGCCTCCCCCATGCTCCCTATATACTGCTGGTAGCTCCCCCATGCTCCCTATATACTGCTGGCAGCCTCCCCCATGCTCCCTATATACTGCTGGCAGCCTCCCCCATGCTCCCTATATACTGCTGGCAGCGTCCTCCATGCTTCCTATATACTGCTGGAAGCCTCCCCCATGCTCCCTATATACTGCTGGCAGCCTCCCCCATGCTCCCTATATACTGCTGGCAGCCTCCCCCATGCTCCCTATATACTGCTGGCACCCTCCCCCATGCTCCCTATATACTGCTGGCAGTGACTCGCCCACCCCAGGGCTATGGGACACCCGGTGCCGGGCCGGACTAGTCCGGTGGTAGTCAGTGGTGGCTGGGCCCGGCTCCGTGGCCCTGGTGGGTGTCACTATAATATGTGGCTGATGACTTTAAGTTTGTGTTCGTGACGCCACCTGTGGTATGCGGCTATTAAGCCGCCACTGCCGTGTAAGGCCTCCGGGGTGATGAAGTGGCAGCAATGGTGGTACTGCTCCCCACAGGTGGAGCGGTGCCCCGGGACACAGTTGGTGCTTGTGGAAGTCTATGGTGTTGTGTGACTAGCACGGTGCAGGGCCGACAAGCAATGAAAGAAACAGGCACAAACAGTAGTCTCTTTACCTTCTCCTCTTTTACTCGGCAGAAGTTTAGTCCAGGGAGACCGTCACAGATGGTAAAGATGGTCCGGCCGGCCTGGAAGTGCCTGGGGTGATCTTTGGCCAGTTGAGTATGAGGCCTACTCCTTAACCTTTCTTTGCTGTTTTAGGACACTGCACTTTGGGGTTAGCAATTGCCCTCTTGCTGCTGGGACCGGTGGTTCGTCCCTTTTTCTGTGGGGTAGACTGCGCAGGCCCTCTCTGGTGCTTCTCTGCTGGAGTCCACACCAGGCCCTTGGGATGCAGCTGTACCTTCAGATTGCTTCTGGGCCAGGGGGCTTGCAGCTCTCCTGCCCTCCGGATTCAGCTACCAGGGATGGATTTTATGCCCTGGCAACTACAGACTCCGATGTCCGAGTCTCTGCTGTGCCTCTCTGCTTCCCTTGCTTCACTGGGCCAAGCTATCCCAGCTCTAGGCCCCAGTTTCACAAGGCAGCACTACTCTGCGTCTGCACTCTTTCACTCCTGTGTCCAGACTAACTACTACTTCCTCCCTTCAGCCAGACTTAAGGAATGCTCCCTGAAGTTCCAGGTTCAGAGCTCCCTCTGCTGGCCGGAGGGAGAACTGTGTTGGGTGTTAACTTACTGGCCAATAGATCTCCCAATTACCTCCAGGCTCAGCATTAACCCTTTGGGAGGGCAATGCTGTTGTGGCGACCAGGTCCAGGGGCGCCACACTCCCCCTTAGTTAAATTCAGTACTCCCGGACTGTGGAAACAAACATGACATGTTAGAACATTTCATCCCATTATGGGAGGCGCAAATACTTTAACGTTACAAACTTAAACATTACTATAAGAGTCCAGTGTGGCTCCCTGCCGGGTGTCCATTACACTGCTCCATGGGGGACCCGCCGCGATCAAACCCCCAACGTAGGCTCTGGGCGTGCGTCAGAGCATTGATGACCCCACTCTATGCACGCCGGACGGGTTTTTCTTCAGGGGTGTGGAGCACACTGGTGCTAACTATGAACAATTTAGGTGTTGGCCACCCATAGTCCAGTGGCCCAATTGTCCATTTTCGCAATCAAAGAAAAAGAAAAACATTTTGTACACAACCTTACAGACATTTTGCATAACTATGTACATTCTAATAAATACTCCTTCTTTTTCCCTTATACAGTTGACTCTCTATACCTTGGAGGGGGTTGTCCCCGAGTGCTGCGTTGGGACCTGCGTAGCTCTGGTGTTTGCCCCTGACTATGTGGTGCGTCTTCTACCTCAGCACTACAGGTGGGCCTAACCCTGATAGGTAAGCGTGATGGTTGCCTATGTGGTCTAAGAGTCGCCAAGGGTATGACAGGTTCACCACTGACAGGGGGTTGATCCTCCTGTTCCACTGCTGGCGTGTCATCTCGTGTTGGAGCGGACGGTTCTTTAGGTGGATCCGGAACCTTTTCTTTTTCTGGCTCGATCAACTGCGGAAACGTCAAAACTGGTACCACTATGGCATTGTTTATTCGGGTCCAAGTTTTGGGGAATTTTCCAAGGATGGTTTGAATCATCTCCCCTTCTTTCTCTTGACTTTGGGGACTTCCTTGTACTTCTTCCATTTCTCTTTGGATTCTGCACCGTTCAGGGCACGCTTTCAGGCGGTCTCGAGAAATTGCTTGATAGGTCTTGCCTTCATCCTTGCTTATGAGGCATACCTTACTATTGTCAAAGTTGGAGGGGATAATGGTGTAGGGCTCGTTTTCCCACTGATCATCCAATTTATGCGTCCTCCGCTTCTTCTTGAGGACTTGTTCTCCAGGTGCTAAGGGAGTTGCTGGGGCTGTTTGATTGTAATGCTGCTCTTGTCTCGTTCTTGCTTGAGACAGGCTCCTCTCTACGCACTCCTGGACCTTACGGTACCGCTACTGCCGTTCTGTATCCCAATCCTCTATTTCTTGAACCGCCTCAGGCGACACAGTCCCCATCTCAAAGTCTACAGGCAACTTGCCAGGTCTGGCTCGCATCAGGTAAGCGGGGCTGCAGTTGGTCGAATTTACTGGGATATGGTTGTACAGGTCTACCAGATCTGGCAACTTCTCTGGCCATTGGTTCCTTTCTTCCAGCGGTAGGGTCTTCAGCATATCGATAACCACATGGTTCATTTTCTCGCACAGTCCATTGGTTTGGGGGTGGTACGGTGTGGTTCGGATTTTCTTACAGCCGTACATGTTACAGAACTCTTGGAACACTTCGGCCTCAAATGCAGGACCTTGATCAGTCAGTACCCTTTCCGGATAACCGTGAGGTCGACAAAAGGATGCCTGGAACGCTCTAGCTGCTGTTCTGGCTGTCTGGTCCTTCACAGGCACTACTACCAGGAAACGAGAGTAATGGTCCACAATGGTGAGGGCGTACACATAGCCTGACCGGCTTGGTGTTAACTTCACGTGGTCCAGGGCCACCAACTCCAGGGGCTGCTTCGTGACAATTGGCTGTAGGGGAGACCTTTGGCTGGCATCATCCTTCCGCCTCAGGTTACACGGGCCACAGTCTCGGCACCACTTCTCGATCATCTTTCTCATGTGCACCCAATAGAACCGATCACGGAGTAGGGCCTCCAACTTCTTCCACCCGAAGTGTCCTGCGTTATCATGATACGCTGCTAGGACCATTGGAGCATCCCTCTGCGGAACCACTATCTGCCAGACAAGTTCATTTGTTCGCCAGTTGACATATCTCTTGCAGAGCTTGCCTTGGTAGGTGAACAGTCGTCCCCTCTCCTTCCACAGCTGCTGGGCTTCCTCTGGAGCGTCTGGGCCAAGATGGGTCTCAGCTTGCGCTAGCTTCTCTTTGACCAATCGCACGGCCGGGTCACCGTTCTGTGTCTCTTCCCAATTATGGTGGAGTAATGGGTTGACTGAGACCTCGTGCTGGCTTGAGCGCTTCACTCCCACAGCATGCTCACACTGGGAAACACCTTGGTGATGGAAAGCCGGTAACTCTATCTCTTCGAGTTCATCCAGGTCTTCTCCAGTCTCGGGTAAGTGAGGCATTCTGGACAGCGCATCAGCATTGTTATTCTTCTTGCCAGCCCGATACTTGATGGTAAAGTCAAAGTTAGACAGCCGGGCCATCCATCGCTGTTCCATCGCACCTAACTTGGCTGTTGCCAGGTGTGTCAACGGATTGTTGTCCGTGAAGATGGTGAACTTGGCCGATGCCAGATAGTGCTTGAAGCGTTCAGTCACTGCCCAAACAATAGCGAGGAACTCCAGCTTGAAGGAACTGTAGTTTTCTGGATTCCTTTCTGTGGGCCGAAGCTTCCTACTGGCGTACGCTATCACCCTCTCTCTGCCTCCCTGTACCTGGGACAGAACTGCTCCCAGTCCCACGTTGCTGGCGTCTGTATACAGTACAAACGGTTGGCTGTAGTCAGGGTAGGCCAGAATTTCTTCTCCCGTGAGAGCCCCTTTCAGCCGGACAAAGAATGTTTCTAGTTGGCTGCTCCATTCAAATGGAGGGCTCTGCTTCTTAGCCTGCTTTGGCTGGCCCACCAGGAGATCTTGAAGGGGCGCTGCTATCTTGGTGAAACCATCAATGAACCTTCGGTAGTAGCCCACTAGTCCAAGGAACTGCCGCACCTCCTTCACTGTGGTGGGTCTTGGCCAGTCCTTGATTACAGTGACTTTCTCCGGATCAGGTGCCACACCTTCTGCGCTGACCACATGACCCAGGTACTGTACCTTTGGCTTCAAGAGGTGACATTTGGACGGCTTGATCTTCAGGCCATATTTCGACAAGGACTCAAACACTTCTGCTAAGTGCTTCAGGTGGTCCTCATAAGTCTTGGAGTAGACTATGACGTCATCCAGGTACAACAGCACGGTTTCAAAGTTGTGGTGGCCCAAGCAGCACTCCATCAACCTTTGGAATGTCCCTGGGGCGTTGCAGAGCCCGAATGGCATACAATTGAACTCACAGAGGCCCATTGGTGTCGTGAATGCAGTCTTCTCCTTGTCCGCCTCTGCCACGGGAACCTGCCAATACCCACTGGTGAGATCCAAGGTGGAGAAATAGTTAGCTGACTTTAAGGCTGTTAGTGACTCCTCTATTCTGGGCAGAGGATAAGCATCTTTATGTGTAATGCGGTTAATTTGCCTGTAATCTACACACATTCTCATTGTACCATCTTTTTTCTTTACGAGCACTAGTGGAGCTGCCCAGGGGCTACAACTATCTCTGATAACCCCAGCCTCCTTCATTTCTCGTAACATTTCCTTGGCACACTGATACTGTGCGGGGGGTACAGGGCGGTATCTCTCTTTAATGGGATGATGATCACCCGTGGGGATTTGATGTTTAACCCCTTTCACCTGCCCAAAATCTAGGGGGTGTTTGCTGAAGACCCGCTCGTACTCCTGTACCACCCGGTAAACCCCATGCTTTTGGTGCGAGGGGGTGGAGTCGGTGCCTACATGTAATTTTTGGCACCAGTCTTCCAGCTGCCCCTTGGAGCCATTGTCTTCCGCCTGGTCGGACGGGATCAAGGGTTCCACTGCTTTAATGGTATTGTTGCTGACAGTGTACAGTTTTGCTACAGTGGCGTACCGGGGCAATTTGGCCTCCTCCTCCCCACAATTCAAGACACGGACGGGCACTCTCCCCTTGCGGACGTCCGCTACCCCTCTGGCTATCAGGACTCCAGGCCTACTGTCTGAATACACCGGTTCTACCAAGGCATGGTAATCCTGACCCTTGAGGCCTATTGCTGCCCGACACCATATCAACATTTCACTTCTTGGGGGTATTGCAATGGGGAGGGGGTCACTTACCCTCACACTGCCAATTTCTCCTCCGGCCAGCTCTACCTGCTGCCTCCTCATCAGGGCTCTGATCTCCCTCTGTAGGGCACGCTGCTGCCCGGAGCTGGCAGTTTCAGACGCCTGTTGCAACAAAATTATCACTTCGGCAATACAATTTTCTATCACATTTGTACCAATGGTTAGCAGTGGGTCAGATTCTTTGCGATCAATATCTACAATTATCATCCCCTGACATGGCAATTCCACCCGCCCCACTTTAATGGTTACTTCTTTGTACCCAATTTGAGGTAAGGGCTGACCATTACTGGCCACAATTGTTAAATCATCATCTGGGCCATGGTCAATGTCTGAATCAGCCCAATATCTTTTGTACAGTTTGTGGGGGATGGTTGTTACCTGGGACCCCGTATCCAGGAGGGCATTCAAAGGGATCCCATCCAGCACAATGGGAAGGACCGGTCGTCCTCCCACATACTTGCTGCGGCTGGGGTTTGAGCCGGGCTTCCTTACACCTGGGGGTTGGCTCCTGGCCCCAGGCTCAGCCCATTTAAAGGACAGCGTCGTGCAATGTGGCCCGCCTGGCTGCAGCGGCGGCAGATCGGTTGTCCTGTTGAATCATACCGGTCTGTGTCTCTGCCTCGGGTCGGCGGAATCCTCCTCTGTCGCATCCATGGGACGTCATCTGGGCTGGAGGCCAACTCGATTCTTGCAGGCGATGGGGTCACTTGTAGAGACTGCACGGTCTTGGCAAGGGCAGCCACAGTCTTGGTCAGCTCCTGGAACTGCTGTCTGAGCTCTGCAGTGGGATCCTTATCCAGGGACTGCGCCTCAGCCCCTGCAGTGGCTCGTGTTGCAGGCACCACCCCGGGGTACGTGATAGCAAGAGGCCGGAGGGGTACTGGGTCATTCGGTGTAGATTCTCTCAGTACCCTGATGGCCTGGTCCTTAAACTTTGCAAAGTCCAGAGCAGGGTTCTGCAGGGCCAGGATACGCAGCTGGGTCCTGTGGGCGTCTGACAGGAGCCCCTCTATGAACTGCTCAGTTAGGAGTTTGTCTTCTTCACGTACACTCTCTGGGTCCACCTGTTTAACTGCTTTCAGGGCGTCTTGCAGGTTTAAGGCATAGTCCCTTATGCTGTCTGTGGCCCGTTGTTTGCACCCAAAGAATCTCATCTTTATCTCGGCTGCGGTGCGGGTGTCAAAAGTACTCTTTAGCTTGGCCAGTATCTGGGCTGCTGTCCCTTTATCTGTATCAGGCCAGGACTTCGCTTCACGCTGGGCTGCGCCGGCTAGCTGTCCCATTACTATGCGCACCTTCTGGCTCTCAGTCAGCGGATACACCCGGAATAAGCTGTGCAGGCTTTCTCTGAAGTCACTCAAGGTATGGGACTCCCCGGAGTACTGCGGCAGCCATTCTGCTCCCGGTATGTACGGCATGGTGATCGGCATTACCGGCGCTACAGTGGGGGCTGGGGCGACGGCAACTGGGACTGCTTCGGCCGGTGCTGCGGCGCCTTGGGCGATGGCAGCCACCTGCTCTCCCTCTGAGTCGGACATCTTCTTCCCCCTTAGTGAACCTTACCAGGCTCCGTTCACGTTTCAAATTTCCTTCTGGGTCGCGCGGGGTTAACAGCGCTCTGCTCTGATGGCGCGCTCCCTTCGCGCTCTTTGTCAGGCACGCCCCCCTTCTTCCTGCGCTCGGCGCGGCTAATGGCGGCGGCAATTTACAACCAGTACACAGTCTTTTAAGCACAATTCCTGCAGGCGCACAGTACCCGGTGGGACCGGGCACGAAATCCTGTTCGTGACGCCAAAAGTTGACTCGCCCACCCCAGGGCTATGGGACACCCGGTGCCGGGCCGGACTAGTCCGGTGGTAGTCAGTGGTGGCTGGGCCCGGCTCCGTGGCCCTGGTGGGTGTCAGTATAATATGTGGCTGATGACTTTAAGTTTGTGTTCGTGACGCCACCTGTGGTATGCGGCTATTAAGCCGCCGCTGCCGTGTAAGGCCTCCGGGTTGATGAAGTGGCAGCAATGGTGGTACTGCTCCCCACAGGTGGATCGGTGCCCCGGGACACAGTTGGTGCTTGTGGAAGTCTATGGTGTTGTGTGACTAGCACGGTGCAGGGCCGACAAGCAATGAAAGAAACAGGCACAAACAGTAGTCTCTTTACCTTCTCCTCTTTTACTCGGCAGAAGTTTAGTCCAGGGAGACCGTCACAGATGGTAAAGATGGTCCGGCCGGCCTGGAAGTGCCTGGGGTGATCTTTGGCCAGTTGAGTATGAGGCCTACTCCTTGACCTTTCTTTGCTGTTTTAGGACACTGCACTTTGGGGTTAGCAATTGCCCTCTTGCTGCTGGGACCGGTGGTTCGTCCCTTTTTCTGTGGGGTAGACTGCGCAGGCCCTCTCTGGTGCTTCTCTGCTGGAGTCCACACCAGGCCCTTGGGATGCAGCTGTACCTTCAGATTGCTTCTGGGCCAGGGGGCTTGCAGCTCTCCTGCCCTCCGGATTCAGCTACCAGGGATGGATTTTATGCCCTGGCAACTACAGACTCCGATGTCCGAGTCTCTGCTGTGCCTCTCTGCTTCCCTTGCTTCACTGGGCCAAGCTATCCCAGCTCTAGGCCCCAGTTTCACAAGGCAGCACTACTCTGCGTCTGCACTCTTTCACTCCTGTGTCCAGACTAACTACTACTTCCTCCCTTCAGCCAGACTTAAGGAATGCTCCCTGAAGTTCCAGGTTCAGAGCTCCCTCTGCTGGCCGGAGGGAGAACTGTGTTGGGTGTTAACTTACTGGCCAATAGATCTCCCAATTACCTCCAGGCTCAGCATTAACCCTTTGGGAGAGCAATGCTGTTGTGGCGACCAGGTCCTGGGGCGCCACAGCAGCCTCCCCCATGCTTCCTATATACTGCTG
Organism: Anomaloglossus baeobatrachus; assembly: GCF_048569485.1. Classification (NCBI taxonomy): domain Eukaryota; kingdom Metazoa; phylum Chordata; class Amphibia; order Anura; family Aromobatidae; genus Anomaloglossus; species Anomaloglossus baeobatrachus. Next base: position 604,322,044 of record NC_134355.1, on the reverse strand, counting down.
GAAGCCTCCCCCATGTTCCCTATATACTGCTGACAGCCTCCCCCATGCTTCCTATATACTGCTGGTAGCTCCCCCATGCTCCCTATATACTGCTGGCAGCCTCCCCCATGCTCCCTATATACTGCTGGCAGCCTCCCCCATGCTCCTTATATATTGCTGGCAGCCTCCCCCATGCTCCCTATATACTGCTGGCAGCCTCCCCCATGCTCCTTATATATTGCTGGCAGCCTCCCCCATGCTTCCCCGGCCATGCACTGATTTTTAAAAAAAAAACAAAAACACGTTTTTACCGCTCTCCTCGTTCCCTCGCTGCTGACCTCACGTGTCCTCGTTCCCCGCCGCTCCGTCCTCATCTCTCCTCCGCTGCCCTGCAGCTGCGGTCGGCGTCCTCCCGCCCTGCGCTCTGTGCTCTGAGCACAGCGGACGCACAAGAGTGACGTCACCGCGCAGGCACAGACGTAGAATGAAGGAGCATGGAGCTGCACGGGCCACTCCACGCTCCTTCATTGTTGCTCTACGTGATGACGGGGAAGGGGGGCCCGGTGCTGCCGCCGCTGACAATGGCCAAGGGGGGCCCACTGTCAGCGGCGGAGGCACCGGGTCAAACAGCGGCCGCGTGGTCTGCGCCAGATCAGCGCAGCTCCTCTCACAGAAAGGAGCTGCTTGCTGATCTGCAGAGCGGGCCCCTAAAAGCTGCCGGGTCCGGTCGCACTCGCGACCTCTGCGACCGCGGTAGTTACGCCTCTGCCCTGTACACTGACATGTGTATAAAGTTAGAGGAAGAGGTCTCTGACCATAGTCTCTGCGTGCCTCATAAGTGCACAGCACAGTACAGTACTTAGAAATATACCAGAAATATCCCAGAAGTGACTAGAAGGTATTTGCCAAAAAATCTGCATGTGTTTCATATTCCAAGTGTGAACAGTTCCTGATTTCAGTTATGAAATACACTATGTGTTCCTTTTATTTGCTACTAAATGGTTCACATTGACTTTCACTTTCTTTTTCTGCTCTTTTTTTTCCCAGGTTGGGTGTCTGTGTATCATGTATAGCAATCTCTGCTGTGGTGTCTTTGTAATTGCTTAATTAAGCAGTAAAGCAAATTGTGTCCTACATTCCAACAGATAGGGAGGCACGGTGGCTCAGTGGTTAGCACTGCAGCCTTGCAGCGCTGAGGTCCTGGGTTCAATTCCCACTAAGGACAACATCTGCAAGGAGTTTGTATGTTCTTCCCGTGTTTGCGTGGGTTTCCTCCGGGCACTCCGGTTTCCTCCCACACTCCAAAAACATACAGTTAGGGACCTTAGATTGTGAGCCCCAATGGGGACAGTGTTGCCAATGTATGTAAAGTACTATGGAATTAATAGCGCTATATAAATGAATATATTATTGTTATTATTATACTTAAAAATATTCCAATGTGGCAAAGGGATAGCAAGTGTGTATATTCCTAAAACCAATATTTTTGATGTGTCTCGTCAGTTACCACTACGTTACATGCTTAAAAAACACCTTACCAAAAGGACACCCTGATGCGTTTCGCCGTGGCTTTTTCTGAGGGCGTCCTTTGATAAGGTTTTTTTCAGCATGTAATATAGTGGTATATTTTGCTTCCAGCACATGGCTATTTTTTTGGTGGGATGTAGTTTATCAGGTTGTACGAGTTACTGATTTTTTTTTTATATTATCACTGTACTATTATTATATGTCAACTTCTGTCACTATTATTAGTGATTATTTATTTTTCTCACACTATTTGTACATCTTGATGTCCTGTATTATATTATTTTACTTACCATCTGCACTTTGAATATCATCTACCTCACTTTGTTACTCTGTCATGCTTTTATCATGCCATTTTCTTACTGTGCATCATTTAAGATTTTTTATGCTGTTTTTAATATATCACAGTAAAGATGAATTTTGATAATTGATTCCAGTGTAGTGCTTTATAGGTTTATATAAATTAGACACTATGTGTCACATGGTGTTCAGCTCTAAACTCACTGAGTCTCATGGCGACTTCTGACCCTGCTCACATTGCAGACTGACATGTCACACTATAGAAAAAATACCAAGAAAAAAGGACCTCATAGTAAAATTAGAGATGCAATAAACCCATATAACATGAGAAATCTTAGAAAAAAGTTAGTTGCTTGTACAAGTTCACTATATAGAAAAATCACTCAAACCCGTAAATAATTATTATTGCTGCTTTTAATAGAAAAAGTGCATAGACAATCACAATTACGGTAAGTGGAATAAAATTCATATACAAAAGTAGTAACAAAAATGAACCAGAAAAGAAGATTTGGAGAAGGAAAAATATCCCCAGCCGCTAGGAAAAAGAAACTCCCTAAATATATGAATATATGGCACAGATCCAGTATATATATATTTATATATATATATATATATATATATATATATATATATATATATATATATATATATATATATATATATATATAGTCTAACAAAGCCTAAAGAGCTGGTCCTAATAGCCAAAAAACACAAAGGAGCACTCTCTAACCATCAGTCATGGTCAGTACAGAGCCACTGTATGAAAAAATGACAAAATTACACTTGGGATTTCAGTGGGCCGCATAAGCTGGAAAACCCTATCCCAATCGTTGTGTTGATGCCTTCGTTCTCTGAGCTCTTGGGGAAAGTTCATAAAGAGACTATCCTCCACAGGTTAATTATCAGGTTTTGTTAATCTACTCACCGATCTAGGTCCTGTACCCCGCCGTGCTCGGTACCGGTCCGGTTACTGGACTTTCTGGTGCCAACCATTCTCCAAAACTAAGCCAGTACACCCCTTTCTAATACCCAGTGACCGGGTCTCTAACTCCTCTGGTCCCAGACCACCGTCTGTGACCCAACCAAGGTCACACAGGGATCTTCAACTCCCTCAGCTTTTCACTCTTTGAGGACTACCACTGTTCTCCAGGGAGCTGCTACTCCCAGATCCTCTCAATTTGGGAGCTCTCACTGTTCTCACTCAGTCCCTCCCACCAGTCTGCCTAACCCCTAGGCGGATGGCCCTTTTCCAGCTAGACCAACCCACTGGTGTGTCTGACAGGGTGTGGTGTGAGGTGTGGTTAGGATTTGAGTGCTGATGGAAGCAATACCAGTGTGTGGGAATCCAGAACCATGGAGAGTGGGTTCTGCACTATGAGAAACAAGAGTACAGTTCCCTGTGACACCCTGACAGAGTCAGGGGCGTCACATTAGGAGACCTAACACAGCCGCCTCTGCAGTTTAAAAGATGGTGGAGCATGTACCCCCACGTTGATTATAGCTTAATTTGTGATACTAGTGCTGTGGTGCTCTTGCTCTGGTGCTGTCCTGTACATTATTTGGTATGTTGGGGAAAAATTCTCATTGTCTGTGTATTCCCTCCCTGATTCTTTATTTCCTTCCGAGCATGTTTGTTCCCTGTCTGTCTATTTTAGTGGGATAAACCACTCTTGTCCCAGCCCTCCCCGGGGGTTGGGAAGAGGGGGTATTGACCAGGTATTTTCTGGAGCTAGGGTTAGGAAGACGGCCCAAACATCGTCACCATAAGACATATCTTTGGGAACAGGGACGGATATGGCCAATGTTGCCCTAGGGCTAGTATAGATAACCCTGCTCCAAGTTACCTCATCACAACACTAGACATTATAATCAGCCCATTTAAATTTCTTTATGGACCCCGTAGCTTCCCTTGCGAGGCAGTTACAGGCGCTGTCACTCCAGGTGGTGGAATTAAAAGGGGAAATTCAGCAACAGTCTTCTACCTCGATGCAGTCCAGGTTGGTTGCTGGATCACCTGAACCTATGCTGTCACTTCCTGAGTTGTTTGCTGGGGAGCAAAGCCAGTTTATAACCTTCCAGGAGGCATGCAAATTATATTTTCGCTTTTGTCCTCATTCCTTTGGGAGTAAAGGCCCAGTCACACACAACGACTTACCAGCGATCCCGAAAACGATGCGACCTGATAGGGATCGCAGGTAAGTCGCTGGGAGGTCGCAGGTGAGATGTCACACAGTCAGATCTTACCAGCGATGCAGGAACAATACAGGTCACAGTAGCGACCTGTATAACGATCTCAGCAGTCACTGTGACCCTGTCACACAGTGTCAAACACAGCGATGTGTCCTGCCCAGCAAGACATCGCCTTTGAAGAAAATGACCTGGACCATTCTGCAACGACTAGAGATCTCACAGCAGGGGCCTGATCGCTGGTAAGTGTCACACATAACGAGATCGCTAACGGGATCGCTACTGCGTCACCAAACAGTGACTCATCTGCGATCTCGCTAGCGATCTCGTTATGTGTGACAGTACCTTAAGGCACAGTATGTGGGTATTGCAGTCTCACTTCTTAGTGGTGACACACAATCTTTGGCATTTTCTTTATCTCCTGATTCCTGTGTTTGGGTCTGTGGACTTTTTTTTTCTGTGCTCGGTCTAATCTATGACAATCCTGATAAGGTGTCATTTGGCCGAGTTTATATTACGTTCACTTCAACAGGGGAATCAGCTGACTGAGGATTACTGCACTGAATTCCAGCATTTGTCAGTGGACACACAGTGAAACGACCTTGCTCTCAAGAACCAGTTTTTTCAGGATGTGTCCGAAAGGGTAAAGAAGGCCTTGGTTATGTATGAGACTTTTCCCTCTCTGGAGTGTGCCATAGCTCTGATAATCCATATAGATTGCCAGTTCCGTCAGAGGTCTCATAACACTTAAGCGGGCTTTACACACTACGACATCGCTCAAGTGATCTCGTTGGGGTCACGGAATTTGTGACGCACATCCGGTCGCTTTAGTGATGCCGTTGCGTGTGACACCTATGAGCGATTTTGCATCGTCGCAAAAACGTGCAAAATCGCTCATCGGTGACATGGGGGTCCATTCTCAAATATCGTTACTGCAGCAGTAACGGAGTTGTTCCTCGTTCCTGCGGCAGCACACATCGGTACGTGTGACACCGCAGGAACGAGGCCACAATGCGGAAGGAAGGAGGTGGGCGGGATGTTACGTCCCGCTCATCTCCGCCCCTCCGCTTCTATTGGGCGGCGGTTCAGTGACGCTGCTGTGACGTCGCTGTGACGCTGACAGAACCACCCCCTTAGAAAGGAGGCGGATCGCCGGTCACAGCGACGTCGCAGGTAAGGTAAGTAGTGTAACGGGTCCGGGCGATGTTGTGCGACACGGGCAGAGATTTGCCCGTGTCGCACAACCGATGGGAGTGGGTACGCACGCTGGCGATATTGGTACCGATATCGCAGTGTGTAAAGAGGCCTTTAGTCTTTCTGGGAGGGGGCAGCGGCACCTGTGTCACATCCAAAGGCCTTGTGGGACAGCTTGGTGGGACATCTCAAGTGAGAAGAGAGTTCATTACTCCATATAGGGAGGTGTATGCTTTTCTGTTGTAAAAAGTGACATTTTATTACCACTTGCCCATTGGTGCTTAAGAGAGGTTGGCCATTGGAAAACTCTTATGAGGGCGTCACACGGGACGATAAATCGTGCGATCGCACCCGTCCCCCTCGTTTGTGCGTCACGGCCAATTAGTTGCCCGTGGCGCACAAAGTCGTTAACCCCCCGTCACACGCACTTACCTCCCGGGCGACGTCGCTGTGGGCGGTGAACATCCTCTTCCTGAAGGGGGAGGGACGTTTGGCGTCCCAGTGACGTCACACGGCAGCCGGCCATAAGAAGCGGAGGGGCGGAGATGAGCGGGACGTCAACATCTTGCCCACCTACTTCCTTCCACATTGCCGGCAGGACGCAGGTAAGCTGTATTCGTCACATGGAGCGATGTGTGCTGCCACGGGAGCGACGAACAACTGGCGCGGAGAAGGAGGAACGAGATTATGAAAATGAACAACGTGTCAATGAGCAACGATAAGGTGAGTATTCTTGCTCATTCACAGCCGTTCGGAGGTGTCACACAGTACGATATCTCTGACGATGCCGGATGTACATCACTAACGACGTGACCCCGACGACATATCGCCAGATATATCGTACCGTGTGACGCCCACGTTAGACTCAGGGGGATTGGGATATTCTAACCTGGGACTATGCATCTCATTCACCATGGTATCTCATTGTGTTTTACCTGTCAAGGTAAAAATAGGGGGCCAAGAGGTCTCAGTTATGGTGTTTCTTGATAGTGATTCTTGGGCCAAAATTATCAACAGACAGATTGCTCACTTCACTGGGTTAAGGGTTGACAAGTGATCCAGCCCTATATGGATCTGTGCCATCGACTCGTCACCTCTCTCCCAAGAGGTTTTCAAGGAGTGTGTAGAGGGATTGGAACTGTGCATTGAAGTACTCCATTCTGAGGATATTACTTGCCATGTGCTGAAGGATCTAGCTGCACATATTGTATTAGAATTCCCTTGGTTCACTTTAAACAACTGGTAGTTGACTGGAAGACCCAGGATATAGTTCAGTGGAGCTCTTAATGTAAGGAACACTGTCTGGGGACCTTTGTCTTGACCATAGCCACTATTATCCCTGAGCCTTATGACTGCACCATAAGGTTAAAGTTAGGGGCCAAGTTACCCAAGTACAGCATGTATAATCTGTCCGGTCCTAAGAGACAAGCTCGCAAGGAAAACAGAACTGAGAGTTTGGTCAATAGTCACATTAGGCCATCTTCATCCTCTGTAGCAGTGGGATTTTTCTTTGTAAAAAAAAAAAAGATTGTTGACTCCATTCACGTCTGAATTTCTGAGAGCTTAACCAGATTATGGTCACACCATATCCTATGCCGCTGATTCCAGATATATTTGATCAGATTTCTGGTGCGAAATGGTTATCCAAAATCAACCTCAGGGTGGCCTATGAAATGAATCAGGTCTGATAGGAGAATGACTGGAAAACAGCATTTAATACAACTGAGGGCCATTTTGAAAATCTGGTGATGCCATTTGGTTTAACCAACATCCCTGCAATATTCCAATACTTTGTGAATGAAGTATTTGATCCCCTGTTGGGGAAATTTGTTATCATATACTTGGATGACATTTAGATTCTAGATTTTAGGTCACACATGAAAAATGTTAAACAGGATTTGCACATACCAAGGGCAAAGAAGTTGTATGCTAAGTTAGAGAAATGTCTATTCACGGTTCAGGAACTGCCAATTCTGGGTTACATTATTTTTATCTCTGGTTTTAGGATGGATCCCTCTAAGCTGCAGGCTAATCTTAAATGGGACCGTCCTGAGAATCTTAGGGGCACTTTGCACACTACGACATCGCAGGTGCGATGTCGGTGGGGTCAAATTGAAAGTGACGCACATCCGGCGTCGCAGGCGATATCGTAGTGTGTAAATCCTTTATGATACGATTAACGAGCGCAAAAGTGTCATAATCGTATCATTGGTGTAGCCTTGGTCATTTCCATGAATTGGGAAATACCGATGTTACGATGTTGTTCCTCGTTCCTGCGGCAGCACACATCACTGTGTATGAAGCCGCAGGAGTGAGGAACATCTCCTACCTGCGTCCTGCGGCTCACGCCAGCTATGCGGAAGGAAGGAGGTGGGCGGGATGTTTTGTCCCGCTCATCTCCACCCCTCCGCTTCTATTGGCCGCCTGCCGTGTGACGTCGCTATGACGCCGTACGACCCCTTAATAAGGAGGCGGTTCGCCGGCCAGAGCGACGTCGCAGGGCAGGTAAGTACATGTGAAGCTGCCGTAGTGATAATGTTCGCTATGCCAGCTATCACCATGATATCGCAGCTGCGACGGGGGCGGGGACTATTGCGCACAGCATCGCAGCATCGGCTTGCGATGTCGTAGTGTGCAAAGTGCCCCTTAAGGTGCTGCAATGGTTCTTGTGTTTTGCTAATTATTACAGAAAGTTTATAAAAAAAAATTCTGCCATAGCTAAACCTCTAACTGACATAATGAAGAAAGATAAGGAATTTTCCAACAGGTCTGAGAGTGCTTTACACGTGTTTGATTCTCTTAAAAAATGCTTTTCATTAGCACCTGTATTGATGCAGCATGATGTGTGACTTCCCTTCTCTGTGGAGGTTGACGCATCTGAATTAGGAGTAGGGGCTGTTTTGTCTCAGGGTCTGTTGGTTGGTGAACTTCGCCCATGTGCCATCTTTTCTAAGAAGTTATTGCCGAACGAACGTCATTATGACATTGGTAATAGGGAATTACTCGCCATCAAATTGGCATTTGAGAAATGGCAACACTTTTTGGAGGGAAATATTCACTCTGTCACTGTAAGTACGGACCATAAAAATCCCCTGTACCTCGAGTCAACAAAGTGCCTATCTCCGAGACAAGCTCGGTGGTTGTTGTTCTTTAACAGGTTTTATTTTTCATAACCTATCATCCTGGTTCTAAAACACTAGGGAAGATGCATTGTCCAGGAATTTTCCAGGTGGGGAACCTTATGAGGACCAGGCTCGATGCCCCTTATGGGCCCCCTCGTTGCTGCTGAGCCTCGGACTCTGGTTGGTTGGTTAGGGACTTGTGGTTCCCCTCACCGGCAGGTTTAGCACATCAGTAAATAGACGTCTACTCTAGGGACCTGTTCCCCGTGTGTGCCTAGTCACCAGGAGTCCCCGTACTCGACCAGCTGACTTCCTCAGCATCTTTCTGCAGGACTTGCTGGTAACCGTTCTCCCCCGCTAACGGCTACTACACGTGCAGGGTCTGACTAGCGTGTCAGCGCATGTCTCTCCCCTCCGGCGACTCTTTGCGCCCTTCCTCTGCTAGCAGACTGGCTAGCTCCTCATACTTTCCTTACAGCCACTGCAACCTAGCTTCCAGCCCCTCCCCTACACCCCTATGTGAGATGTGGAGGAAAGCCCCCTCTTGGATCTACTCAAGGGTCCCCTGTAAGGTGTGGGAGACCTGGTTGCTATGTGTCTGTGCGTTCCCACTATGCCAGCCTTTGGATTACCAGAAGGTACTGCCCCAGCATGGGTGCGGTACCCAGTGGTGCCTGACCAGGTCAGGGGCGCCACAGATGGCTGCCGTGAGACGTCGCTGTGACACCGCATGTACCGCTCCTTAGAAAGGAGGCAGATTGCCGGCCAGAGCGACGTCGCAGGGAAGGTAAGTCCGTGTGACGGATGTAAGCAATGTTGTGCACCACGGGCCCGTGACGCACAACTGATGGGGGTGGGTACGCTCACTAGCGATATTGGTACCGATATTGCAGCGTGTAAAGTACCCTTAACTCCCTTTCGACTAGTTTCTGGCCTCATTAGCATATCATATATGGGATTTTTAGAGATACTTTTACTAAAGTTCTCTTTATCTATTCTCCTAAATACAGGGGTGGTTAGGAAGGGATTAGCAATATGCACCCAGATCTGCTCGTGGTTCTAAGTGCATATTGCACCTGACAGTTCCACTTTAACATTTGAGCTCCCTGTCTGGGCAGTACTACAAGTCCAAGAGAGTACTGAACTAGAGTTGTTACCTGGCATTATCTGCAATGAAAGCTGAGAGTCACATGGCAAAAGAAGCAGAAAGAGGGACCGCAGACACCTATGCAGATGTCACACCTGTACTGCAGTGTGTCTTGCTCCATAGATAAATGACAGAAGATCCCACATGAACAGGAGGTCTATTGTGTCTAAGGAGGCATTTTTGCCAGTGAAAAGTCATTCCAATTCCCATAAAACTTGTAAAATATATTTTCAAGTTTTAAAATATCATTAATAAATAATATATTACTTTCCACAATATTATCACAGACTGGCACTGCCTCACAGTCAGGATCCACAGCAAGAAGTAAGACAGAAAGGACGGCAAAATTCTTTGGTTGACAGATAATAGACAGAACATACAATACACCTGCAAGCTGTCACATGAAATGTACATGTCTACTGCATTTTTAAGTGTTTCCAGCGCGCTCCATTTTTTTTCCTAACTTGAAAAATAAAATGACAAAATGAGCTCACATGCGAAGAAACAAATGATCATAGCATGTATAAATCCTGCATGATTCAATATCTGAAAACAAAATTGACTATATTATAATAAGAATAAGTAAAGAGCAGCTATCAAAAGGATCCGCTACAAAATGTTTTGAATTCATGACGTTTCAATGGAAATATGCTTTATTTTTTTTGTTACCCGCTGTTCTCAAGCTTTCAGACACCTACAGTAGTGATATTTCCAAAAATATCTTGGATTTAGAGGGACATTTCAATTACTGACGACTGACGTTTTTATTTTTTATTGTTCGAATCAAAATGTATTGTGTCAGAGTTATTTTTACAACTTGACGGTTTTGCTGCAGGCGTCCCTAAGGGGCTTTAAGACTTTTCTAAATATTACGGTTTGCGCGGAATCCAGCAGATGTTTTCTCGAGACTGTCTGAGAGGTAGAGATATTCTAACCCAAAATATAAAAATGTTCTTCTATCGTAATTCTCCTGTTTTGCTCTCTGGAATATATGTTAATATTGAGCTACGGTTGGACGATCGGGCAGAGATGTGACTTAGGTTCAACACCGATAAATGTAAGGTTATACACACGGGAAGGAAAAATAAATGTCCCCATTGCATTCTAAAACACAGAATAAAACTGATATGAAAATATACCTGGGCATAATAGAGGACAGCAAACTGAAAAGTATGGAAGCTGAACAGATGCTTTATTCAATTGTACCTGTGCACTGATAATGTAAAATGTTATGGATGAAAACTCTGTGGTAAGGGTGGTCAGACAACAAAAAAAAAGAAACCAATAAAATGGATTATCTATTTTTGGAATATTCTTAGTTTAAAGGAGCAGACTAATATCTTTTCAGATCTCAATTGTCACAGTCATCTCTCTCTTTTTGAAGAATTATGACGGATTCAGGATTGGAATCTCTCCTTTCCTTTTGCGACTCTAGAGTTAAACATGGTTTCATTTCTTTCAGTGCCTTATCAGTTAATCTAAATTTTGTTGCCAGCAGTTCCTAGCTGAGTGTTTCAGCTGCAGCTGCTTTGTAGCCACGCCTATTTAAGTTTAAGTAGTGTGTTTCCCAGCAATCCTTGCTGAAGATACAAATTCATTCTGCTCAGGTCCTGCTAGGAGTTGTCCTAAAGTCGGGCTTTATCTTCTTTTGTTGCTGTTAAGCTCTATTTGTCTTAATTTTCCTTGTGCCGTATTAGTGCAGCAGTGAGGCTACCTGCCCTCTCACTAGCCAGGGTGTGTACATGTTTTTTCTCTCAGTGATAGGTTCCTGCTCGGCGACAGTTGAGGAAACTGTATATGGACTGGCTAGAAGAATAGGAACAGCTGCATGTGAGAGCAGGAGTTGTCCTATCTACCCCTTTCACTTGCACAAGGACCCGCTGTTGTTATCATGCACCCGGTGTCATCTTTGTTTGTTGTGTTTTTTGGTTTGTGTCAGACGCCCATAGGTCTGAACGCACTTGCCACACTCATCATACTTGGCAAGCGTGACACCTATTTACTAGTGCCACTTGAGAACCACAATATTTTTCACATTCTGACTTACCGAGAATTCAATGCGCTTGAAAAAGTTTTGGAAACTTTAATTTCAGTCGTAAGAACATCAGGTCTCAAAAACAATATTATTAACCACTCATCAATTTTGGGTGATTAGATAATAGAGTAATAGGTATACAGAAGAATAAAGAGTTTACCAAAAATATCGGCTGAATAAAAAGTTTTATTTTATAAATATTTAACACCTTCAAAACAAACATTTTTACTAAAATCAACATATATCCCAGCATGAAGCACAGATGGGAAGGTAGGTAAATTAGGGGGATATAGACTTATATTATAAATAATTATTAAATAGTACCTCTATCTGATTCCTATAATGAGGTCACTCTGCCTTGCCATGAAAGTTGGCACCCTAATTAATGATATGGTGCCACCACTCAATGAAGACTGTCCCTATTAAACTTTCCCTAATACCCATAACCTACCACACAAAAATCTATTAGGAAATTAGTAGGCACTCAACTTAATAATTTATCATTTACTTGGTGCAGTCACCAACATAGAGATAATGATTGATGTCACTTTCAATAGTTTCTCCTTTAGTTAACACTTTTCTCACCATTCAGTGTTTTGCGTTTCATCAGGAGACATGAAGAGACTCAATTGGCTATTATCGATCAGTTGAGCAGATTCTAGCGTGTGCGCAGATAACGCTGAGACTTTAAGACCAGTAGATCAGCTATTTTGGATGCGTACCTTCAGAATTGTGTAGTCTTGGAATACTATGTGGCCCTGGCGTGCCCTCAGTCATGCTCCAATCGGAAGACACTATGCGATTACTTCTGGCGACAACTTACCAGAAGTACGTCACTGTAAAGAGGGACAAAAGGCTAGCATGGAGCAGGACAGGTGACAGAGAGGGACAAGAGCCCAGCATACAGCAGGACAGGTGACAGAGAGGGACAAGAGGCTAGCATGGAGCAGGACAGGTGACAGAGTGGGGCAAGAGACCTCCATTCCTGACATCATGGAACGCCATCAAAACCCTGCGTGTGGCCGAAATTCAAAAGATAACGTGGTGTTTCCTATATGCAGCAATACTGTATATAAAGTGCCAGTGATCAAATTATAAATATACATATTATATATATATATACACAGTACAGACCAAAAGTTTGGACACACCTCATTCAAATAATTTTCTTTATTTTCATGACTCTGAAAATTGTAGATTCACATTGAACGCATCAAAACTATGAATTAACACATGTGGAATGAAATACTTAACAAAAAATCGTGAAACAACTGAAAATATGTCTTATATTTTAGGTTCTTCAAAGTAGCCACCTTTTGCTTTGATTACTGTTTTGCACACTCTTGGCATTCTCTCACTTTACAGGTGTGCCCTGTCAGGTTTAATAAGTAGGATGTCTTGCCTTATAAATGGGGTTGGGACCATCAGTTGTGTTGTGCAGAAGTCTGGTGGATACACAGCTGATAGTCCTACTGAATAGACTGTTAGAATTTGTATTATGGCAAGAAAAAAGCAGCTAAGTAAAGAAAAATGAGTGGCCATCATTACTTTAAGAAATTAAGGTAAGTCAGTCTGAAAAATTGGGAAAACTTTGATAGTGTCACCAAGTACAGTGGCAAAAACCATCAAACGCTACAAAGAAACTGGCTCACATGAGGACCGCCCCAGGAAAAGAAGACCAAGAGTCACCTCTGCTGCGGAGGATAAGTTTATCCAAGTCACCAGCCTCAGAAATCGCAAGATATCAGCAGCTCAGATTAGAGACCAAGTCAATTCCACACAGAGTTCTAGCAGCAGACACATCTCTAGAACAACTGTTAAGAGGAGACTTTGTGCAGCAGGCCTTCATGGTAAAATAGCTGCTAGGAAACCACTGCAATGGACAGGCAACAACCAAAAGAGACTTGTTTGGGCTAAAGAACACAAGGAATGGACATTAGACCAGTGGAAATCTGTGTTTTGGTATGAGGAGTCTAAATTTGAGATCTTTGGATCCAACCACTGTGTCTTTGTGCGACGCAGAAAAGGTGAACGGAAGGACTCTACATGGCTGGTTCCCACCGTGAAGTATGGAGGAGGAGGTGTGATGGTGTGGGGGTGCTTTGCTGGTGACACTGTTGGGAATTTATTAAAAATTGAAAGCATACTGAACCAGCATGGCTACCACAGCATCTTGCAGCGGCCTCCTATTCCATCCGGTTTGCGTTTAGTTGGACCATCATTTATTTTTCAACAGGACAATGATCCCAAACACACCTCCAGGCTGTGTAAGGGCTATTTGACTAAGAAGGAGAGTGATGGGGTGCTACGCCAGATGACCTGGCCTCCACAGTCACCAGACTTGAACCCAATCGAGATGGTTTGGGGTGAGCTGGACCACAGAGTGAAGGCAAAAGGGCCAACAAGTGCTAAGCATCTCTGGGATCTCCTTCAAGACTGTTGGAAAACCATTTCCGGTGACTACCTCTTGAAGCTCCTCAAGACAATGCCAAGAGTGAGCAAAAAAGTAATCAAAGCAAAAGGTGGCTACTTCGAAGAACCTAGAATATAAGACATATTTTCAGTTGTTTCATACTTTTTTGTTAAGTATTTCATTCCACATGTGTTAATTCATAGTTTTGATGCCTTCAATGTGAATCTACAATTTTCAAAGTCATGAAAATAAAGAAAACTCTTTGAATGAGAAGGTGTGTCCAAACGTTTGGTCTGTACTGTATATATAAACAAAAAGTTTCAAGAGTATGAAAGACCCCCTATAGAATTTCAAATCACCCCCATTTCCTCCATTAAAAATATAATAATAATATTAATCATCATCATCATCATCATCATCATCATCATCATCATCATCATCATCATCATCATCATATGTGGTATCACTGCATCCATAAAAGTCATATATGTCAAAATATTTTTAAAAAATAACCCAATAGTCAGTGGGCAGTAAACTTATCTGCAGAATGGTAGACATTTAATTTTTTTGTATAAAATATATATTTTTGCTTTTTCAGTTATAGTAATTCGGTTGTCAAAGTGGGAGACTCCTTTACCTACTATACAATATGTATTCTAGTACAGTATGTTACCCTCCTTTTAGACACTTTTTGATCTCAGGAACCACAAATAGCTACTGCTTGATTATCATGATACAAAAATGATGCAGCCACTGAAACTATCATAAATTTTGCTCTGTATCCACATTCAGGAAAACAATTAAAATAAAGGAGTCACTAATCTTCAAATTCATGAATACAAGTTAAATTTAATTAGTTGCATCATGCATTTTGCGCTCAGAAAATTAGCCAAAATAATGTCTTGAAAATACAGAATAATCTAGATGATGAATAAATGTAATTAGAATTCAATGTCTTCCTGTTCTTTTCTATCTCGCAGTTCTGTGTGCTTTTATTATACTTTGCGAGGTTAATTAAAAACTCTTCATAAGTTCATATCTCCAATTATCTAAATTATTCTCTAAATTGAATTGTAGTTCCCTAAAATATTTCCCAAAGCTATTTTGATATATATGCAGTTAATAGATGAATTAACGGCTTGATAGGAAGAAAGGGCATCAAGTGAAAATGTAGTTAAAGAGGACAAAAATATAAATATACATTTTTCATTCAGTTCCATTGCCCTAGGTGTATAAAATCCAGTGACTCGCCATACCGTCTGCCTTAACTAATGTTTACGACAAATAGCTCATTCAAAAGAGTTCTTTGATACCAGCATCGTCCACTAATAGGACTTCATTGATGTAACGAGTCAGTTTGTGAAAGCTCATCCATCTTAAATATTAAACTGAGTGATATTATTGAAACATTTAAAGGAGTATTCACAAATTTTCTCTTGAAAAGCTCAGAGTTATGTAGACTTCTTACTTTGTGGTTGAATGTTGGGGTCGGTACAACTCCCACAATGAAAGTTCTGATCCAAGAGCTTCATCCTGCTACTATACATTAAAGCACCACTCCAGCGTTTGTTTTTTAATGTCACCACTGGAGTAGTGTTTCTAATCTAAGTCCCCTGCCCCTGGTATTAGATGTCTTCTCCGGCATATTCATATGTTATCAACGTCCCTCCTGTTGGTCTTCTGCACTTTGTGACCTTCCGTCTACTCCAGTGTTTCATTGAGTGAGCCATAGGTCACAACCAATGCAATTTTATGAGTGCCTCATTTTGGCTCTCTTAGGCATAGCTTGTGACATTTCTTCTGACTTCAGACCAGTCACAAGTTGCGATCTCCATGAAAAAGGGGACACAGTAGGGTGAGTACAATTCAAGGGGCAGGTACCTTAGGTTAAACACAGCATTCTACTGGTGAAAAAAGAACTCATTGTTGGAGTGGTGCCTTAATGTTTTGTCAGTATTTGTTCCAGTCTGCATTGTTTTCACTACATATGGATATAGATATAATAAACATTTGAACAAATATGCAATTCAGGGAAATCAGAGCCGTGATTAGAAGAACTGCTCTGGAAACTGCGTATGTTGGGTTCTGGGAACTGGGGATTTTACAAGCCAATTGATTTCTATACAGAAAGTGAAAGGGATGGTCTGAGCTTGTAAAATGAAAGGGATGGTCAGGGAGGTGAGCAGCTAATTCTGTATAGAAATCAATTGGCTTGAGAGAACTGACTAGGATGCTAAGAGTTAACTCCTCTCCTAGAATGTAACTACTGCAGACACTAAGCCAGGCTATATTATCTGAGCTCCTTGGAAACAGGCTCTATATTATGTAAAATTAAATCTCTCACAGCAGAAAAATGACAGCAGAGAGAAAAAGTAAGACAATTGTAAATTTGCTTATTTTCATGTAATACAACTAATTAAAACAATTTAATAACATGAAAATACCCCTATAACAACCACAGCAATTCATCCACAAAGCATCAGTATTAAAAATGTAAAGGCTTTAACAATAAAAAAAATATATGCAAAGATTTAGATCAACCCTCTTTTCCACAAAAGTATTTTAATTAGCAACATATAAAAAAGGAAAAATCGTTGTCTGGTAAGTAGCGATGTTGTTCGTCGTTCCTGCGGCAGCACACATCACTATGTTTGACACCGCAGTAGTGACGAACATCTCCTTACCTGCGTCCACCGGCAATGAGGAAGGAAGGAGGTGGGCGGGATGTTACGTCCCGCTTATCTCCGCCCCTCTGCTTCTATTGGTCGGCCGCTGTGTGATGTCATTAGGAAGGTAAGTATGCGTGACGGTGATTAACGACATTGAGCGCCACGGGGAACGAATTGTCCATGACGCACAAACGACGGGGGCGGGTGCGATCGCTCATGCGATCGCACGAAATATTGATGCGTGTGACGGGGCCTTTAGTCTAGCATACAAGTACATGCATGGAGACTTCACACGGGAGGACTTCTTACATCCAACCACATTAACACTCTTGGTACTAAACATGCTGTATTTTGCTTCAAGGCTTATATCACTGAGGATAACCACCTCTGGCATATATATCTCCCCTCCATGGCATGTCTGGAGGCCTCTGGACCTTGGGACACACTCAATACGTCGCTCTAGTTCCCTTCTTTTGGATGTTGCTTTCCCTTTCAGAAACTCATTTTGGAGAAGCTATGACCTCTTATTTCCCCAAGGACATTAAAACCATCTGATTCTTTTAATCCATGCCCAGCAGGTTATAAGCACTCCTGTAACTCCCTGAGCAACCCATGATTAAACTTCTCTTGCACATGAGTGTATGAACCTGTCCATGACGACTCTTTCCACCATGAGCCAGGTCATAATAGGCCTACTGTGGTTCCCCCATTAGATAAGGCGCCAGCACCTCCACCCACTTTTCCGGAGGTAATTTTTCCTGTTTCCCCACCCTTTTAAAAACTGTCAGGAATGCCTCAACATTGTCACCCAGTGTCATATTTTGAAAGGCTCTCCTTACTGTCCTCTGCACATTTGAATTATCACCTTGACTCAGGGGTGGTGCAGCTTCCCTGGGGCGGAGTGTCTCAGCCAAGAGCACCATCTGCTGCATCAACAAATTTATCAGTCTCCTGCTGAGCTTGCTGGTGCTGCTGTATATTGTCCTGTACCAGTTTCTGATTAACTCATCCATGTTGTCTGTTTTCAGTCCTGCAACTGCTTTTACCCAAGACATACAGTTTCCCTGCAGTAGTCAGACATGCCCCTCAGGATTCATCATACTTCTGCAGCAACTGAAGAGATGACAGCAAACTCATCAGCGTTTGAGGTAGGTACATGAGGCATAAAAAAAAAAAAAATGTTCTGGCTGCTTTATTGAGACTCCATAAAGAGAGCCACAGACAAAGAAAATAAATGGTCTTTCCATGCAGGAAATCAGGGTATACATTCCTAATAATGGCAATACTGTGTTAGTCCAGCATACAGTGCCAAGCATGGAGACTTCACACACACAGATGTGACGCCCCTGAGGGTCCAGTCACCACAGAGGTACTGCTCCTCAGCCAGAGGTGTGGCATCCCATTCTCGGGTAAGGAGGAGGCCACATGTTTTTGCACACATACACAGACACACACTCTTAATTTAGTGACACTCTGTTAGGCCGTGGTTAGGGCAAGTTGCACCTTAGGGAAAGCACAGTCCCGAAGCCAGTCTGGAGGTGGAGTCTAGTTAGTGGGAGTAGACTGTAGAACTGTAGAACGTTAGTCAGTCAGGAAGTGGCCATGTAGGAAAAAGGTTCTGGGGTCTGGAGCTGGAGCAGCTCAGTCCAGGATCAGGACTGAAGGGGTCTTAGATCCATGGGTACGTGCGCCATACATCCGTGAACTCACATCCACAGCCGGCATACCAGTGTGGAGGGACTTGGACGCAATAGGGACCGGTCCCTAAACTATCGGAGGACTACAATGCTCAGCTAGTAAACCAGAGGCTGAGGTTACTTCAAGTACCGACGCCACCTCCACACATAACCCGCTGAAAAGGTGACCATGTAGGACCAAGTGACAAGGCAGGGAAGCCACCCATACAAAGGATCCGCGGACACCGGCTCAGGGCACTGTGTGTGAGGCATGGGGCAAGTGAGAGAGGCCAGCGCAGGAAGACGAGCAGGGAAGGAACACAGAAGGGTGTTCCGGATTGTGCCTCCAAACTATCCGTGGATCGGCCGGAGCCCATCACGGCAGGACCCATCACTCCGAGGGCAGCCTCTGCCTAGTCGTGGTAACCTGGAACTATCAACAGTGAGTAAAGAACTTGTGACTGCATTCCTATGTTGTCCAGTTATTGTTTGCGCCTCCAGCCCTGCACCCCGCCATTGTATCTCAACACCATCGACAGCCCTGGGGTCCAGCTCTACCTGTGGGGAGCTATACCAACTCAGCTGCATCACCACCGGCCCCAAGGGAGCTGAATAGTAGCAACGGCACCTATGTTGCCGCACACCACAGGTGGTGTCACAACATCTTCCATTGTAAATAACTTTCTCCCCCATTATCCCTTTTAAAACTACACTGCCGGGGTCACGGAGCCGGGTCTTGCCGCCGTGATCCTCTCCTAGAACAGAACCGGCCCGCTAATGAGTGCTCCCATGGCTTCGATCGGCGTGTCAAAGACAGCTAGTAATTTCACCTGCACTTTCTTATGTCCACCATACCAGGCCCCAGAGTTGGGCTATGTGAGAATCCAGTACAACCAATCTCTCTGTCTGCTCGTAAACCAGACCCTTAACATACCCTATTGACACTCTCACTATTATACATACTGGAGCTTGCCTCTAGGCTTAGGCTATGTGCGCACAGTGCGTTTTTCGCGGCGTTTTTGCGCGTTTTTCGGGTGCGTTTTTGGCTTTAAAACTGCAGGACTTTGCTTCCCCAGCAAAGTCTATGAGTTTTCATTTTTGCTGTCCGCACACATCTGGTTTTTTTACCTGCGTTTTTGAGTTAAAAAAAAAAATGGACATGTCAGTTCTTTCCTGCGTTTTTCTGCGTTTTCCGCCCATGCAATGCATTTGAAAAACGCAGCAAAACGCAGAGATCAAAAACACAGCAAAATGCAGCCAAAAACGCACCAAATCGCGTCAAAAACGCATGCGTTTTTTTATGCGTTTTTTCGACGCAGGTGCGTTTTTGTGCGTTTTTAGCGGCCAAAAACGCACAAAAACGCAGCGTCAAAAAGACGCAGTGTGCGAACCTAGCCTTACACCACTGCCACTGAGGATACATATTGTGACACCTCTGGGATTCATATTTTCCCTCCATGACATGTTCGGCAGCCACATGTACAATGTACATAAAAAAAAATATTGTTTTGCAACATGCACACTTTGTGAGGTAGACAGTTGTATATAATTTGCTGGATTAAAGAGATTCTTTTGGCTTTAAAAAAGAATTATAGCTGGCCCATCTTGTAAGGGTTTCAATAGCTAAGTAGTTTTGCAAAGCCCTTGGCACTAGTGACATGGATTCCTCTCATTGTGTGAGTGATATTATTTGCTGTTGATGTTTCACGTTGCTTGCTCTGTCCATAAACCCTCGGGTGGCATATCACTTGAATCTTTGGATTATTATTCACAGAATGAGACTACGGTCCCATTTTCAATCTGATTCATCACTGATGAAGTACACCATAATCAGATTAGATCTTCTATTCTATATGAAATCAGCTGTGAACCCTGACCTTTTAACTCTACATTGCACTTGTGTAAAATTGACAAGTTAGTCTGGCCCTGGCCCCATATTATGTTATCTATCATAGTACCTCCCACCAAGTACCAAGGATCAATCTATCAATCTCTAATTGGGACACCTACACATTACACCTACCACAGCTTTCTAAACATATAGGCATATAGTTGCTCCCCCTTCTGTTTCTAAAATACCTTGCTCTCCTCTGGGAAGTCTTTTTGGAGATTTTGGAGCATCTGCAGTATTTTTGCCTAGTTATCCAGAAGAGCACTTGTGAGACCAAACACTGATGTGTTCTGAACATAAATCACTCACACAAAGAGGAAAAGTAAAAAGAAAATGTGTGGCTGCACCCAACTGGTCCCCGTACAGACTAAACATCCTAGTCACACAAAAATCAGCACCACTTTGGTCTTGGCATCCTAAAAGGCCATCAAAGTGTTTCTCGTGCATGCTGAGGGATGAGAGTGATGGTCACAAAACACTACCTACAAGGGGATAGAGGAAGGACTGCTGTTCAAACTAGAAACCCGATTTGAACTAAACTGAAACAGACACAAATTAAGTGAAAGGATAAGGGGCTGGGAAGAAAAACACAACAACAGACACTCAGTTGATGTTTTCTTGAAAGGTAAATCCCAAATATGAAGAACTAGACAACCCAGGAAAAAGTTCAAATAGAAATATAGCCAGCAAGGAAATTCAGTGAAGGGAGAAAACAATATATTTTCAACCAGGCTGTGATAGGAAAAACCAAAACAGGACAATGAAAAACACCCGATGTGGATAAAGCCCAAAAAGGAAAAAAAAAAACAAAAGTAATTGCTTCAGCAATTTGCCCGAGAGGAAAAGGACTATAACTCAGCAGACAGGGGAACCGAGCATGGAGCAAGAGGTCACCGGATTGAATTCAGAAACTGAGGCATGACATAATCCCAAAAATGAGGCATGACACATTCCCTATTCTATTTCATTCCAAATATGTGGGATGAGGTTTATGTCTAAGCTCTGTCTGGTCAGTCAAGTTGTTGCACACCAAACTTAACCTACCTGGACTTTGTTATGTGCACTGGTGCACAGTCTTACTAGAACAAAGAAGGGTCTTCTTCAAACCGTTCCCACAAAGTTGAACATATACAAATTACCCAAAATGTCGTGGTATGGTGAAGAATTAATATTTGCCTTTGCTGTGATTAATGGTTCTATGCTTACCATTGAAAAACAGCTGCATACTATTATCCATCCTGCAATAAACCTTACAGTTGACACAAGGTAGGCAGGTAACATTCTCTTGAAAGTCACCAAAGCCAGATTCATCCATCAGATGCCAGTTAGAGAAGTGTGATTTGTTACTCCACAGAACATGTGTCAGCTGCTCTAACGCCTAGTGGAAATGCATTGTGCTTGGTGATGTAAGGCTGTGTATGAAGCTCTTGGTGCACACTGTTTTTGCTGATGTGAAAACCAGAGGTTTGGAGTCTGCAGTTATTGAGTCAGTTGGCGATTTTCTTGGACTTTGAGCCTCAGCATTTGGTGATCCCGCTCTATTAGTTTACTCTTACAATGCATTGCTTTCAGCAAGAGTGAAGCCATCAGAATTCTTAAATTAGTTTTAGACATGAATAGAAAAAAATAATCATTCAAATAAAAATGAATGCAACTGAAGTAAAGCAAATTATACTGTAAATTTGCACAATTTGTAGATTTTAATTCCAATTTAAATTGCATTTTATAATTTGTTTTTTTTGAAAGTGGAAATCTTCCTTCATTTCTTTCATCCACTCATATTTAAGACTTTCTTTTCTAATTGTACACTTGAATAATAATCATCATCATTAGGCACAACAACAATGCAGCTGCGTTGAGCTCATGGAATGGATTTCCAGAATATGAATACTATATTGATAGGTAGTTTTTTTGCTTCAGTGATTTGCGTTGGAAAAATGAAAGTTTGCGAAGTGACAGCTATGTAATTTTGCAGATAGACATGTTAGATCGTTTTAAAAGCCTCAAGCAATGTATTTATAAATAGCTATGTGCTGTTGGATGCTAATAAAGTAATATCTAGTAAACCACATTTTCATTAAAATGTCTAGACATCAGAGACAATTGCATTTTGTAAGTTCCCAGGATTTTGTGAGTTGTCATGTATAAATAGATTCAGTCTGGGGTGGTGCCTTCTGGACTGTAATGGAGGCATAGCCTGTGGCTCCTGGGCCCCTGCGTTATTTATTAAATTAAAGACTTCCTGCGAAGAAGATGGGCCATTGGGTCTTCCTAAGCAAAATAATTCCTTTGTAATAGTACCAAATATCCCAACACATGGGCCTACATGTTGTAGCATATAGTTTTCCACATACAGCAAAGCATCCAGGGTAGAATACAGTATATGACAAAACTGATCCCCTCACATTTTTGAAAATATTTTATATCTTTTCATGGGATAACACTGAAGATCTGACACTTTGATACAATGTAGATTAGTCAGTGTACAGCTTGTATAAAAGTGTAAATTTGATGTGCCCTCTAAATAACTCAGAAGGAGGCTGTGGACAAAAAAGCGCAAATAGGGTCTTACCCCGATATATGTGGGGTGGGGAAGGGGGAGTAAACTCACTCACCTGATGTAGTTGTGACAGTCACAACTACTATAAGTGCATGTAAAACAAGATCCACGGCTGCAGCCACCCAGTGGCAGACATCAGAGAGCAATAGAGAAGGGTGTTCAATTGCCGCGCCAACAGATCACTCATTCAGATGATGAAGACCAATGTCACTTTATTTTCATACAGGTCTACGCGTTTCTGGAGCACCTGCTCCCTTCCTCAGGACCATCAGGTTAAAAATAACATCAAATCTGTTCCACAGAGATCAGACACATCATAAGTAGTGAAAATGACATCATAGGGACCACCCCCTTCAGAAAAAAACGGCGGGAAAAGGCTGCCACGTTGTCAGCTATGACGTTTACATAGAAACAATAAAAAAAAAAAACCATCAAACACATGAATGTCAAAAAACACCTCTGTAAATTGTGAATCACACCCATTACATGTTGCATGAAAAAACGGGATGTGTGTAAAAAATAAAAAATGAATTACATAATGATAATAATTAAACCGTGTATATGCATGACATGTCCATATAATATGAAAAAATGAACATGAAACAGTGTAGAACCCGGAGAAGTACGGGTGCATGAAACATCAAGTGCATACTGTGTTTAAGCAGAGATGGAAGAGCGTCAGCATCAGTCTCTGTCGCCACCAAGGGGGAATGAAAATCAAGTGAAAACCGATGTGGATCGAACCTCAGGTAAGAGCAAGTGTAGTTGAGTGTGCAAAACATGGGAACATAGAAACCCCGACAGTAATAGCTCACGGGCAAAGGCTCATGACCGCAGTGTACTATAGGGCAAGAGCGTGGGAAAAAAAGTTCTGAGCATGCGCCCAGGATAAGTATCAGGCACCGACAGGTCAAACAAGTTCAAAACTGTGGGAACCAATCTACAGCGCATGCGTGGCAGCCGAAAAATAAAACAGATACAGAGAAATATAGATAAAAAGAGGGGAAAAAATCCCAGGGACACCAACAATACAAAAATAGAATTAATATATAAGGAATTGAAAAATTGGAGAAAAAGGAAGGAAGCAGAAGAAACCAAAAAATCCTTTGATGTCATGAAATCACAGATAGATCAATCTGTTGAGTCCCATCACCCAAGAGAAATCAACACCGTGAATAAGAGGGATCTAATCAAAGAATACCCTACAACCATATATATACACATAAAAAAAACAGAGAAAAAGAACAGGACAAAATGCATATATACATCTGACTGTATATATGAAAAACTATATAACCACAATAGTGTAAAAACATATGTACACCTATATAATTGCATATGTCATATAACACATACTATAATAAGAGGCCCAAATATAAAGCACATGGGCCCAGGTCCATAGAGGACAATGATAATGAAAACTATGATCAAAAATATGTATATAAAAAAAAAAAAATATATATATTTTAAATGTATAAAAATATATATAATAAAATTAAATAAATATTAAATAAATATTAATATCCCATGTCTGAACAGCCAAAGGTGAGATATGTATAAATTATCGTAGATAAGAAAATACAAGATAAAAATAGTTAAAATTGCATAAAAGGAAGGGAGGTAAAAAAATCCATATGTATATATGTGGAAAATAAATACAGTTTAAAAACATGATAAACAATGTCAGTTAAATAAATCAGTTACCTCATTAAGGCCCCGAGGTTTTAAGGTGTTGAGTTTGTAGATCCAGTAGGTTTCTTTTTTATTTAAGATCTCCATCCTATTGGGATTATGGGTGGGTATCTGCTCGATTGGAGTGACTTTTAACTCAATTTTTTTGTTATGATATATAGTAGTGTGCCGGGATAATCCATGTAGCATGTATCCCACCTTGATATTGTGCCTGTGAGAATTAATTCTATTATGCAGGGCTTGGGTCATCCTCCCCACATACCGCTTATTGCAATCACACTCGATCAAATAGATAACATAATCTGATTGACAGTTAAGGTGTCCTTGTATAGGGAAAAAAGTATCTCCCAGGTCAGACCCAAAACTGACCCTACCATGTTGTATCGATTTACAGCATAAACAATTTTTAGCCATACATCTATAGCTTCCCAAAGGTTTACTGGTACTGATAATGTTGGAAGGACTCCTCAATCTACTTGGTGCCAACTGGTTCTTTAAGTTGGAGGCCCTACGAAACGTGATTCCAGGGAGGGGGGGTAAAACATTCTTGAGAAAAGGGTCATTATGAAGTACAGACCAGTGTTTCTTTAGTATTCCCCTAATAGCATCACTATCACAACTGAACGTGGTAAGAAAATTCGATGAAAACTCATTTTTGGAAACGGGTTTAACATTTGACGACACGGTTGTGCTGGAAGGAACATCTAGAACCTGATGCCTATTAGTCTGATACGCTTTCTTAATAACAGGCAGAGGGTATCTTTTATTCAGAAACCTTTCCTTCAGGACCAAGGCTTGATCCTTGAAATCACCATCTAATGTGCAGTTTCTCCTGACTCTCTGGTATTGGTTTTTGGGGATGTTAAGCAGCCATTTGTTATAATGGTTACTGTTGAAATTAATGTAACCATTGCAATCTACTTTTTTGAAAAAGGTTTTTGTCAGGATTGAACCTTCAGTATGTGAAATAGTAAGGTCTAGGAAGTCAATGGAGGACTGGTTCACAGTAGGTGAGAACCTCAGACCCCAAGTATTGTTCACTATACCCTCTAGAAAAATAGAGAGGTTATTGTCAGTGTTGTCCCAGATTAAGAATAGGTCATCTATGTACCTCTTATAAGTCACCACATGTTTGAAAAGTTCGGAGGAGTAAACATGCTGCATCTCAAAAAGCCCCATTACTAGATTTGCAAAAGTGGGTGCAGCTTTCGAGCCCATGGCTACGCCACAGCATTGATGGTAGATCTTATCTTGGAATGTGAAAAAATTGTTTTTGGAAATAAATTCCATACTGTCCAAGACAAAATTCTTTTGTGCAGCAGGTAGGCGATCATCTACCTCTAGAAACTGTTTAAAGCATTCAAGCCCAAGGTCATGAGAAATATTCGTGTAAAGGGATGCGATATCTAAGGTCACAAAAAGAAACAAATCCCTCCATGTGACACTCTTTAGGATATCTATAAGATGAGGAGAATCCCTAAGGTAGCTTTTCAGATTAAAAACATGCGACTTCATAATGGAATCAACATATGCCGCCAGGTTTTCAGTAAGTGAACCAATCCCAGAGATGATGGGTCTTCCAGGAGGGTTAGTCAGACACTTATGTATTTTAGGGAGATGATAATAGAACGCCAGCTTGGGATTCCTTATATCTAAGAACTTATGCTCATCTTTATTGAGGACCCCTAGTTCAGAGGCCCTTTTAATTAGGGATTGATAATCGGAAATGGAATTTAGATATACAGACATGTCAACCACCTCATAGTGTGTACCATCGGATAGCATCCTCAGAGCCTCCCGGACATAGCTGCTTCTGTCCTGTAGGACAATGCCTCCCACCTTTGTCAGCATTACGGATGACCAAATTTGAGTTATTTTTCAGGGAAGTGATGGCCATTCTCTCCTCCCTGGATAAGTTGGTTTTAGGGGGGTTCCTATTGGTAAGGACCCTCTTGAAGTCCTCTAACACCAGATCGTTAAAGGTTTTAATGTGGTGTCCTATATTATGTAGGGGATAAAAATTAGATTTTAATTTGTAATCTGTATGGAAAAAATCGTCCAAAACCACTTCATTATTAATAGAGGAGGATCTGTTAATCTGGAAATGCCTTGTCAGGGTCAATTTCCTAATAAATTTCTGAAAATCTAGAAAGAGATCAAAGTCATTTGAAGATCTGGTGGGACAAAAGGAGAGGCCCTTCTTCAGGACACTCAACTCACTCTTTGAGAGACTATAGCTGGAGAGATTGAAAATGCCTGAGGTGTCCTCCTTAATCATGTACTTTTTTTCTCTTTTTTGTTTGAGCCTTCTCCCAGCTCTAGTCCCTCTAAAGTGTTTTTTCTTTTCCCTCCTCTGGGTGTCAGAAAGTTCGTGATAGGGACCTGTGAGTTCCTGGCCAAAGGTAAAAAAGGCACACAAGAATCATTCTGAAGAGTGTTGTCTATAGTAATAGTGCCCTTATTCAGAACAGCCGACAAAGGTATCGGAGCTGAAGTGGAAGGGTTAAGATCATGAACCTCAGAGGAAGTTGGTAAGGATAAAAAATCATCATGTACAGAGATGTCTAAAAGATCAATAAAGTCGCCATCGTGGTGGCTAATGTCCACAGGGGGAGCAGTGTGTACCTCTAAAGCTGACAACGAGTCCCTCTTTTTCCTGACATTTTCTATTTGTACCCTCAAAGATTCAAGCTGTTTCTTTGTATACTCAAAATCTATAGGTCCCCTAGAAGGTGGAGGTGCTACAGATATAGGTTCCAGATTATCCACTATCACGGGAATACTGACTTCCACTGAATTTATAGTAGGAGAGTCTATGAAGACCTCATCATTGTTTGTGACCGATGATGTACCGTAAGGTTGGGCAACAAAGCAAGTCTGAGACACAGAATCCGTCGCAGACGTTTTGTTAAGCCCAGTACTAGCATTATCCTTGACGGTTACTCTCCTATCATGAGAGCTCGTGTTCCTTTTATGGTATTTGCTATTGAAGAAATTTCTGTGACTACTGCGAGATCTAGGTCTCCGAGTAATGGAATTATTAACCCTCACGGTAACCCCCTCAGTCATAGTCTTATTAGAGATCATATCAGATATATCTCTTTGTAGTTTTTTAGATTCATATTCATTATACAAAGAAACAGCTTGAATCTTTGAGGGTACAAATAGAAAATGTCAGGAAAAAGAGGGACTCGTTGTCAGCTTTAGAGGTACACACTGCTCCCCCTGTGGACATTAGCCACCACGATGGCGACTTTATTGATCTTTTAGACATCTCTGTACATGATGATTTTTTATCCTTACCAACTTCCTCTGAGGTTCATGATCTTAACCCTTCCACTTCAGCTCCGATACCTTTGTCGGCTGTTCTGAATAAGGGCACTATTACTATAGACAACACTCTTCAGAATGATTCTTGTGTGCCTTTTTTACCTTTGGCCAGGAACTCACAGGTCCCTATCACGAACTTTCTGACACCCAGAGGAGGGAAAAGAAAAAACACTTTAGAGGGACTAGAGCTGGGAGAAGGCTCAAACAAAAAAGAGAAAAAAAGTACATGATTAAGGAGGACACCTCAGGCATTTTCAATCTCTCCAGCTATAGTCTCTCAAAGAGTGAGTTGAGTGTCCTGAAGAAGGGCCTCTCCTTTTGTCCCACCAGATCTTCAAATGACTTTGATCTCTTTCTAGATTTTCAGAAATTTATTAGGAAATTGACCCTGACAAGGCATTTCCAGATTAACAGATCCTCCTCTATTAATAATGAAGTGGTTTTGGACGATTTTTTCCATACAGATTACAAATTAAAATCTAATTTTTATCCCCTACATAATATAGGACACCACATTAAAACCTTTAACGATCTGGTGTTAGAGGACTTCAAGAGGGTCCTTACCAATAGGAACCCCCCTAAAACCAACTTATCCAGGGAGGAGAGAATGGCCATCACTTCCCTGAAAAATAACTCAAATTTGGTCATCCGTAATGCTGACAAAGGGGGAGGCATTGTCCTACAGGACAGAAGCAGCTATGTCCAGGAGGCTCTGAGGATGCTATCCGATGGTACACACTATGAGGTGGTTGACATGTCTGTATATCTAAATTCCATTTCCGATTATCAATCCCTAATTAAAAGGGCCTCTGAACTAGGGGTCCTCAATAAAGATGAGCATAAGTTCTTAGATATAAGGAATCCCAAGCTGGCGTTCTATTATCATCTCCCTAAAATACATAAGTGTCTGACTAACCCTCCTGGAAGACCCATCATCTCTGGGATTGGTTCACTTACTGAAAACCTGGCGGCATATGTTGATTCCATTATGAAGTCGCATGTTTTTAATCTGAAAAGCTACCTTAGGGATTCTCCTCATCTTATAGATATCCTAAAGAGTGTCACATGGAGGAATTCGTTTCTTTTTGTGACCTTAGATATCGCATCCCTTTACACGAATATTTCTCATGACCTTGGGCTTGAATGCTTCAAACAGTTTCTAGAGGTAGATGATCGCCTACCTGCTGCACAAAAGAATTTTGTCTTGGACAGTATGGAATTTATTTCCAAAAACAATTTTTTCACATTCCAAGATAAGATCTACCATCAATGCTGTGGCGTAGCCATGGGCTCGAAAGCTGCACCCACTTTTGCAAATCTAGTAATGGGGCTTTTTGAGATGCAGCATGTTTACTCCTCCGAACTTTTCAAACATGTGGTGACTTATAAGAGGTACATAGATGACCTATTCTTAATCTGGGACAACACTGACAATAACCTCTCTATTTTTCTAGAGGGTATAGTGAACAATACTTGGGGTCTGAGGTTCTCACCTACTGTGAACCAGTCCTCCATTGACTTCCTAGACCTTACTATTTCACATACTGAAGGTTCAATCCTGACAAAAACCTTTTTCAAAAAAGTAGATTGCAATGGTTACATTAATTTTAACAGTAACCATTATAACAAATGGCTGCTTAACAT
Organism: Anomaloglossus baeobatrachus; assembly: GCF_048569485.1. Taxonomy (NCBI): domain Eukaryota; kingdom Metazoa; phylum Chordata; class Amphibia; order Anura; family Aromobatidae; genus Anomaloglossus; species Anomaloglossus baeobatrachus. The sequence continues at coordinate 604,292,681 of NC_134355.1, read as the reverse complement.
CCCCAAAAACCAATACCAGAGAGTCAGGAGAAACTGCACATTAGATGGTGATTTCAAGGATCAAGCCTTGCTCCTGAAGGAAAGGTTTCTGAATAAAAGATACCCTCTGCCTGTTATTAAGAAAGCGTATCAGACTAATAGGCATCAGGTTCTAGATGTTCCTTCCAGCACAACCGTGTCGTCAAATGTTAAACCCGTTTCCAAAAATGAGTTTTCATCGAATTTTCTTACCACGTTCAGTTGTGATAGTGATGCTATTAGGGGAATACTAAAGAAACACTGGTCTGTACTTCATAATGACCCTTTTCTCAAGAATGTTTTACCCCCCCTCCCTGGAATCACGTTTCGTAGGGCCTCCAACTTAAAGAACCAGTTGGCACCAAGTAGATTGAGGAGTCCTTCCAACATTATCAGTACCAGTAAACCTTTGGGAAGATATAGATGTATGGCTAAAAATTGTTTATGCTGTAAATCGATACAACATGGTAGGGTCAGTTTTGGGTCTGACCTGGGAGATACTTTTTTCCCTATACAAGGACACCTTAACTGTCAATCAGATTATGTTATCTATTTGATCGAGTGTGATTGCAACAAGCGGTATGTGGGGAGGACGACCCAAGCCCTGCATAATAGAATTAATTCTCACAGGCACAATATCAAGGTGGGATACATGCTACATGGATTATCCCGGCACACTACTATATATCATAACAAAAAAATTGAGTTAAAAGTCACTCCAATCGAGCAGATACCCACCCATAATCCCAATAGGATGGAGATCTTAAATAAAAAAGAAACCTACTGGATCTACAAACTCAACACCTTAAAAACTCGGGGCCTTAATGAGGTAACTGATTTATTTAACTGACATTGTTTATCATGTTTTTAAACTGTATTTATTTTCCACATATATACATATGGATTTTTTTACCTCCCTTCCTTTTATGCAATTTTAACTATTTTTATCTTGTATTTTCTTATCTACGATAATTTATACATATCTCACCTTTGGCTGTTCAGACATGGGATATTAATATTTATTTAATATTTATTTAATTTTATTATATATATTTTTATACATTTAAAATATATATATTTTTTTTTTTTATATACATATTTTTGATCATAGTTTTCATTATCATTGTCCTCTATGGACCTGGGCCCATGTGCTTTATATTTGGGCCTCTTATTATAGTATGTGTTATATGACATATGCAATTATATAGGTGTACATATGTTTTTACACTATTGTGGTTATATAGTTTTTCATATATACAGTCAGATGTATATATGCATTTTGTCCTGTTCTTTTTCTCTGTTTTTTTTATGTGTATATATATGGTTGTAGGGTATTCTTTGATTAGATCCCTCTTATTCACGGTGTTGATTTCTCTTGGGTGATGGGACTCAACAGATTGATCTATCTGTGATTTCATGACATCAAAGGATTTTTTGGTTTCTTCTGCTTCCTTCCTTTTTCTCCAATTTTTCAATTCCTTATATATTAATTCTATTTTTGTATTGTTGGTGTCCCTGGGATTTTTTCCCCTCTTTTTATCTATATTTCTCGGTATCTGTTTTATTTTTCGGCTGCCACGCATGCGCTGTAGATTGGTTCCCACAGTTTTGAACTTGTTTGACCTGTCGGTGCCTGATACTTATCCTGGGCGCATGCTCAGAACTTTTTTTCCCACGCTCTTGCCCTATAGTACACTGCGGTCATGAGCCTTTGCCCGTGAGCTATTACTGTCGGGGTTTCTATGTTCCCATGTTTTGCACACTCAACTACACTTGCTCTTACCTGAGGTTCGATCCACATCGGTTTTCACTTGATTTTCATTCCCCCTTGGTGGCGGCAGAGACTGATGCTGACGCTCTTCCATCTCTGCTTAAACACAGTATGCACTTGATGTTTCATGCACCCGTACTTCTCCGGGTTCTACACTGTTTCATGTTCATTTTTTCATATTATATGGACATGTCATGCATATACACGGTTTAATTATTATCATTATGTAATTCATTTTTTATTTTTTACACACATCCCGTTTTTTCATGCAACATGTAATGGGTGTGATTCACAATTTACAGAGGTGTTTTTTGACATTCATGTGTTTGATGGTTTTTTTTTTTTTATTGTTTCTATGTAAACGTCATAGCTGACAACGTGGCAGCCTTTTCCCGCCGTTTTTTTCTGAAGGGGGTGGTCCCTATGATGTCATTTTCACTACTTATGATGTGTCTGATCTCTGTGGAACAGATTTGATGTTATTTTTAACCTGATGGTCCTGAGGAAGGGAGCAGGTGCTCCAGAAACGCGTAGACCTGTATGAAAATAAAGTGACATTGGTCTTCATCATCTGAATGAGTGATCTGTTGGCGCGGCAATTGAACACCCTTCTCTATTGCTCTCTGATCTCTAAATAACTCACACAGACATTAACCCCTTCACGACCATGGACGGATATATCCGTCATGGAGCGTGTCCCGTTAAGCCCCGCCCCCTGCCGCGGGCAGGCGGCGGCGGTTGGCACACATATCAGCTGTTTTCAACAGCTGACATGTGTGCCTGCTAGCCGCGGGTGGAATCGCTTCCACCCACGGCCATTAACCCCTTAAATCTTGCTGCCAAAGTCTGGCAGCAAGATCTAAATGCGCGCGGCCATGTTTTTTACTTACCGCCGCCCCCACCGGAAGTCACGTGCGTTATCACGTGACTATCGGTGGTTGCCATCGTAGCACAGGGTCATGTGATGACACCTGCAGCTATGATGTTTCACTTTCGTTTTCCCTCGGCCGAGAGCAGAGGGAAAAACAAAGTCACTGAATCTGCTGTTTACAGCTGTATAGCTGTGATCAGCAGATAGATAATAGCGATTGGATTGCTGATCACTATAGCCCCCTAGGGGGACTAGTAAAATGAAAAAAAAGTAAAAAAAAAGTTTTAAAAAATAAAATAAAAAATAAACCTAAAAGTTCAAATCACTCCCCTTTCACCCCATTGAAAATTAAAGGGTTAAAAAATAAATAAATATACACGTATTTGGTATCGCCGCGTTCAGAAATGCCCGATCTATCAAAATATAAAATCAATTAATCTGATTGGTAAACGGCGTAGTGGCAAAAAAATTCCAAACGCTAAAATTACGTTTTTTGGTCGCCGCAAGTTTTACGCAAAATGCAATAACAGGCGATCAAAACGTAGCATCTGCACAAAAATGGTACCATTATAAACGTCAGCTCGAGACGCAAAAAATAAGCTGTCAGTGAGCCATAGATCCCAAAAAATAAGAACACTACGTGTTTCGGAAAATGGCGCAAAACGTGCGCCACTTTTATTGGACAAACTTGTGAATTTTTTTTAACCCCTTAGATACAAGTAAACCTATACATGTTTGGTGTCTACAAACTTGCACCGACCTCAGGCATCATACCCATACATCAGTTTTACCATATAGTGAACACCATGAATAAAACATCCCAAAAACTATTGTGCCATCACACTTTTTTTTGCAATTTTTTTGCATTTGGAATTTTTTTGCTGTTTTCCAGTACACCATATGGTAAAACTTATGGTTTTATTTAAAAGTACAACTTGTCCCGCAAAAAACAAGCCCTCATATGGCAAGATTGATGGAAAAATAAAAAAGTTACGGCTCTCGGAAGAAGGGGAGCAAAAACCAAAAACGCAAAAACGGAAAGTGCCCTGGGGCTGAAGGGGTTAATGTCTAAACTGCTGGAAACAAAAGTGTGCACACCCCATAAGAGAAAATTGGAAAATTATTCCCAATCAGCCACTTCTCTCGCCAGCGTCATGTGACACATCAGTGTTACAAGGTCTCAGGTGGGAATGGGAAACAGGTCTGCTAAATTTGGTGTTATCACTCACACACTCTTTTGGTCATTTTGGTCCCTGGAAGTTCAACAAAAATTGTTGCTCTACATAAAGATGGCCTAGACTAAAAGAAGATTGCCAAAACCCTGAAATTGAGCTTCAGCACAGTGGCCAAGACCATACTGTGGCTTAACAACGCAGGTTCCACTCAGAACAGGCCTTGCCATGGTTGACCAGAGAAGTTGAGTGCTCATGTTCAGCATCATATTCAGATGTTATCTTTTCAAATTAGATATATGAATGCTGCCTGCATTGCTGCAGAGGTTACAGGAGTAGGGGGGTCAGCCTGTCATTGCTCACACTATTTGCTGTAAATTGCATCAAATTAGTCTGCGTGGCTGTCATCACAGGAGGAAGCCTTTTCTAAAGATGATGCACAAGAAACCCTGCAATAAGTTTGCTGAACATAAGCAGATTAAGGACATGAATTACTGGAACCATGTCCTGTGGACTGATGAGATCAAAATAAATTTACTTGGTTCATATGGTGTCAAGCATGTGTGAGTACAAAGACAATTGTGTCTTGCTTACAATCAAGCATTGTGGTAGGAGTGTCATGATTTGGGAGTGCATGAGGGAACCATGAATGCCAACATGTACTGTGACATACTGAAGCAAAGCATGATACCTTTCCCTTTGGAAACCGCAGTAGGGCACTATTCCAACATGATAACGACCCCAAACACACCTCCAAGATAAATACTGCTCTGCTAAAGACACTGTAAAGGTAAAGGTGCTGGACTGCCTAATCATGTCTCCAGACCTAAACCTATTGAACATTTGTGAAGCATCATTAAATGGAAGCTGGAGGAGCGCAAGGTCTCTAACATCCACCAGCTCTGTGATGTCCTCATGGAGGAGTGGAAGATGATTCCAGTAGCTCCTGCGAAGCTTTAGTTAACTCCATGCCCAAGAGCGTTAAAGCAGTATTTGAAAATAATGGTGGCCACACATATATTGACACTTTGGGCACAATTTGACATTTTCACTTAGGAGTTTACTCAATTTTGTTACCAGCGGTTTTGACATAAACTGCTGTGTGTTGAGCTATTTAGAGGGGGCAACAAATGTACAATGTTATACAAGCTGTACACTGACTACTTTACATTGTATCAAAGTGTCACATCTTGATGTCATATGCTGCACCCAGTGCGACATGACCCCGCTATTCCTCATCAGTCCACTTTCACAGGCTATTCCTTCTCCTCTTAAACACTTGGAAAACTGCTCAACAAAGGCCGCAGATAGGCCAAAACATTGCGGTGATAATGAGTTTTACTTACGAATTTTCACTCTTTGAAAAACACAGAGTAATTATAAGAATTTGATTGGGAACAGTTTCCCTTGTGTTTTGTTGAATAAAACCTTTTGAAATTGCATATGGACTACTATGAGTGCCGACATATAATTTCTATTTACAAAAATAAAATATTTACTAAAATGCGAAGGGAGTACTCACTTTAGTGATAAACTGTATACTCAAAATACATCATCCAAATAAACATTGTAATTGTTTTGCAAAGGTTAACATAAAATATGAAGAAAAATGGAAAAAACGTATAGAGCCTACGCGAAACATGGAGCTACTGTAAGACCCAATGTGGGCCTAACTGTCATGTTTCATACCAGCAAACTATAGTGCACATAAATGACTGATATACAGTATCTAGTGCCCATTTAAAGTAGGTGCCCATAAAATGATCTCTAAAAACTCCTTTACTCACGTGCACTCACAGTTTGGCAGCACTCAGTCACAGAGGTTGCCACCTGAAATTGAACAACAAATGGCACTCACGCTCATCATCGGCTGGCCTTTTGTGTCCAATACTGATAACTTCCTATTAATAATATTAACAACTTCATATTTTTAATGCTGACCTCGTAATTACCACAGATCCAATATATGACTAGTGTGAACAGAAACCAGTTCAAACACCAAGTCAAAAATCACAGTATACACATATTAAGATTATTACACTAAAATTTGTAAAAACAAAATCAACATTGTTTATATCGCCATAATCTGAGACATGTAACTTTTTTATTTTTCCTGCAGAGGTGCTATATGGGAACTGCTTGTTTTCTGTGCGCCCTGAGCTCTTATTTATACAATTTTGGGGTTCATATGACATTTTTATAACTTTATTGTATTTTACTGTATTTTATTTAGGAAATGCGGCGACTCCCAAAAAATGCCAATTCTGACATTGACAATTTTTTTTCTTTCCAACGTTTAATGTATGGTTTAAATAATTATGTGTTTTGAACAGGACAATGTAAAATATCTTCATTTTTATAATCTTTACATTTTTAAGGGTGGTGATTTAATTTTTTTCATTTTGTTATAATTTTCAAAACATTTTTTTTTAATGTATAGTTGATATTTTTTTAGTGTGAAAGTATGTGAAATTAATATTTTTTTAGTTCCCCTAGACGACTTGAACCAGAATTTCAGTTTGTAGCAACATTTTTGGCTACCTATGAAGCTCAGCCTGTGGCTGAGCTTCACAGAAAAACTATTATGGCAGTTACAGTCTCCCGTCTCTAATAGTAACCTATCGGTTCCATTATATCTCAAAAAAGATTAGGTGCAGAAGTGCAATTGGAGATATCACCTAATTCACATCAGCAATAACATGTTTTAAATTTTGCTGGTAGAGATTTACTGTCGCATGGTAGAATAATACTATTATCAGAAATCTGGGTATTGGCAGAAATATTTTTGGGGCATTTTCATTTTACACTTAACTATTAAAGTATTTCTCAATTTTATATTGAATGGGTTGGCAACCTTTGGGGACAAATATTTTTTTAGAACATAAGTATATATTTTGGGGGCCAAAATGATTTTTACAATTTGGATTTCCTTAAATATGTTGTATTTTTTGGCTTTTGCAAAATTTTTGTTTACCTGTACATTTAATTTTGATGTGATGTAGTATGGTCATAAATCAGCTAAGAGGCACCCAGGAAAAAACTGATAATCTACAAACTCTCACATAAGATTTGTAGAACGAGCTGACTAATGGATACTCAGTTATTCCTTCTATAGCCGGTATTAAAGAGAACAAGACAGAGACTGTAGGCAAATGGTGGAAAAAAGTTAAATGAAGCTCAATTAGAAAATAGATTTTTAGTCCCAAACACATGTGTATAAGTAAAATAAAAAAATGTCACCAATAGTGGACAATCCCTTTAATGCAAAAAAAATCTACAATAGAATATCTTACTGGTGGAGTCTTGAAGATATAGAAGGTTGAACCTTTTAGTACCAGGAGCTTGAATTTATAAATGTGTGATCCATCTGATCCTTGTACTTTTTCGCTGACCCATCCCATGTGTAGGATCTGTAAGGAGAAGCAAAAATGTGGTCATGCCAACAAAAAACCATTTCATTCAGCCAAATAGAGGGTAATGTAGAAATTACATAATATTATGCACGTGAGTAGTCAAAAAGAGACTATAACACAAAAAGCAATTGCATATTAAGAACAGCAGAAATACTAACGCAAAATTCAAACTGGGACCCAAGTATGGTGCTGGGTTTAGATAGATGGGCTTAATTGTTTTTGCCTTCCACACCAATGTCTCAACCCTTTGGCCTCTTTCCCAAACCCCTGCTTTGCTAACAAGGGAGATCCACAGTGAAGGTAAACTTTTTGCAGGTCCTTCCAAATCCATAAAAATGAAAAGGGACAAACCGGTCTGTCCCTTTTCTAATTATTCAGTGCGATATAGATATAGATATAGATATATAGCTATAGATATATAGATATAGATATATAGCTATAGATATATAGATATAGATAGATATATTTATAAATTTAATATTAACATGCGGTAAAAAAAAAAACAATTCTTCATGAGGACTCAGATCTGAATTTTTGAGTTATGGGATCTCTGCATGTTTGGCAGCTTTCCATATAAAGCCACAGAAGGATTTGGTGTTAAAACTCCAGATTCCGCAGGTTTTTACTAAATATTGTAAATACTATATGCAGCATTAAAGTAGCAGATATGGATCGGTTGAGATGGGTGAATCAATTCAAGGTAAATATTTACAAAAAAAAAAATACTATTCACGAAAATCTGTTGTTTTTTTTGTCTGAAATCAATTTACTGAAACCAAGTAAAATTATGGCCTTTAAAGGGAACCTGTCAGGTCCAATATGCACCCAGAAACAAGAGCAGTTCTGGGTCCATATTGCTAATCCCTGCATAACCGTCCCTATATACACTAGCATAGATAAAGAGCTCATTAGTAAAAGTATTTCTAAAGCTCCTTTATGATATACTAATGAGCACAGGGACTAGTCACAAGGGTGTTATTTCCCGCGACTAGTCCTCCCTCTTAGCACGTTAGCACACAGGGGCGTGCTAACATGGTGTTCAATGCACAGCATCATCAGCAGTGACACGCATACCTGTGTCCACTGACACCATCTCAAATGGCAGGTTTAAGCTCAGTGTGCATGATCAGAAGTCCCTGCACTTCCGGTCATGCGCACTATGAAGACGGACGTACGTGCGCATGACTAGAAGTCCTGGGACTTCTGATCATAGACACTGAGCTTAAACCTGGCGTTCTGATATAATGACAGTGGACACAGGTACATGCGTCACTGCTGATAACGCTGGTCATTAAATAGCATGTTAGCACGCCCCTGTGGGCGTGCTAAGAAGATGGAATAGTCTGGGGAACTAATACCTTGTGACTAGTCCCTGTGCTTATTAGCATATCATAAAGAATCTTTAGAAATACTTTTTCTAAAGATCCCTTCCCTTTATCTATGCTAGTGTATACAGGGACGGTTAGGCAGGGATTAACAATATGCACACAGAACAGCTCATGATTCTGGGTGCATATTGGACCTGACAGATTCTCTTTAAGCTGTGTTTGCATTAAATGATGGAAAAGGATGGGATACAGTGCTGGGAGACCTTAATGTTAGATACGTCTTTTTATGGAAATTGTAGAGCTTTCTTATTGCAGAGAATAGGTTCATGGTCATTCAAATTTTAGGAAATGAGTCACTCATCTCGAATATGATGCTTTTATTACTAGTAGTATCGGGGCAGACATACTATTGTTGCATCTTGTACAGCTACACAGGCGCCAAATAGATTAGAGGAGCCATATTAAAAGCAGTTTCCTACTATTAATTATATTGCACATAAGGACATGAGCTAATAAACTTTGTAAATCACATATTCTGATTCATTTTTCGCATTAATTATGGTGTGCTTTATATTGAGCTATGGAGTAATAGAGGGCATTTGTACAGTTCTTGCATTGGGCCCTCTACTCTCTGAGTCCATCCCTGAGTTTTAGTAGTATTAGAAAAGCTTCATCGTGAACCATCAGGAATGCTTATGCCGGCGTCACGCGGTACGATATATTGGGCGATATGTTGTCGGGGTCACGTCGTTAGTGTTGCATATCCGGCATCGTTTGACATATCGTACCATGTGACACCTCCGAACGACTGTGTATGAGCAAAAATACTCACCTTATTGTTGCTTGTTGACACATCGTTCATTTTAAAAATGTCGGTCCTCCTTCTGTGCTCCGGTTGTTCATCGTTCCCGAGGCAGCACACATCTCTCCGTGTGACACGCTGGAAACGATGAACTGCAGCTTAAATGTGTCCCGCCGGCAATGCGGAAGGAAGGAGGTGGGCAGGATGTTATGTCCCGCTGATCTCCGCCCCTCCGCTTCTATTGGCTGGCTGCTGTGTGACGTCGCTGTGACACCGAATGTCCCTCCCCCTTCAGGAAGAGGATGTTCGCCGCCCACAGCGATGTTGTCCGGGAGGTAAGTACGTGTGATGGGGGTTTAACGACTTTGTGCGCCACGGGCAACTAATTGCCCGTAACGCACAAACGACGGGGGCGGGTATGATCGCTCGTGCGATCGCACCATAGATTGTACCGTGTGACGACGGCCTTAGGTTCCACATAAGCACAGGTCTGCACGTTCACTTCTGAAAATGGCAACGGAAGAGCGCTCAGCTCATTTCTGAGGGTCCCATATAAGAGAATGGAGATAGCTGCACATGCAAACTATAGCCATTCATTTCAAACTCTTTAATTTTTCTATTAGGTGCTAGTCCCATAGGTGATATATGTCTGCACCTATCTGGCATTCATGGTATAATCTAAGATTGACAACATAGCACTAGTTTTATTCTGTTATTATTATTATTATTATTATAATAATAAATATGAGTAGTATAGTATATTTGCAGATATTAGAAATAGTATAAATACTTTATTTGTACTAAGAATAACAACAGTATATGCATGATAAAATTACATTACAGATTAATGACTTTTTTATTTACGCCTCTATAAATAATATTTCTCTAAACATCACTTTTTAATTTCTTTGGCCTAATAAATGAGCTCAGCATGGAGGTTGTGCTTTTGCATGGTCATTGAACTTTTTGATGACTTCTAAAACTTTACAGTAGGGGGTACATTATCCAATATATTTGATTTTTTATTCATTTTTGAATTCTTGTGAACTCATCCATAATACTTGAATATGCATAAAGTGATAAAAAGACTTTACTTGCTGCACTCAACCTAAAAGTGGAATATTTGCCATTTCAGTAATTCATAATTTATAATGAAATGGATATAAAAATACTTTATCTAGTTCAGTCCGGTCATTTTAGCTCTCTCAATGTAATGTCCTGCCAGTATTTCATGCTGTAAACCGCAAAACAAATTAAATACTTTACAAAGGTGGTTGTTATAGAAGTGTTAAAAAGGAAATTTTATGAAGACATTGTAATCTCAGAAATCTCCTCTGTTAGATCAAACATAAAGTGGATGAAACACCATATTTTTCATTTCATAAGACATACCGGATTATAAGACTGCGATGCTGTGAGTGGTACAGAGGGGGGCCCAGATACTCACTGCGAGCACTGCTCTGTTCCAGGGCTGTGGACACGGCTCTGCTCTGTGTGGGGCTGCTCTGCTTGCCGCAACTCTGTTCTGCTCTGTGCGGGGCTGCTCTGCTCTGTGCAGGGCTGCTTTGCTCTGTGCGGCAGGCAGTGAGTCAAGGGCCTTTCTGAAGATGTCGGTCGTGAGGCCTTCTTCAAATAATGGCGGCCAGAGTCGACGCATGCGCAGATGAGAGTTTAAGTTGAAAGCTCCATCCGTGCATGCGCCGACTCTAGGTGCCATTATTTGAGGAAGCCCTTACCACTGACATCTTCAGAGGTGCCCGTGACTTATCTCCTGCTGCACAGATCCGAGCCCTGCCGCACAGAACCGAGCCCCGCCGCACTACACAGAGCCCTGCCACACCACACAGAAGCGAGTGAGCCACAAAGAGCAGAGCAGCGCCGGAAGCACACCGCATAGAATTGCCCCTGCCACCTTTGAATCCTGTGTAATAAGGAGAAATGACACAGGAAAAAAGTAAAAAGCAAAGAGAGAGGTGCAAAAAGTCATGGAACTAGCATATATCTATTAGTATTTAGAAAGTAATCCTGCAACTTATTGAGAAATAATATCAGTTGGCTCAACTGATCGCCTATAAAAAGGTGTCTCATTACCAAGGTGCCATACAATAAACACCTCATGATGGGTAAAACCAGTGAGCCGTCTCAAGGCCTTCACAAATTGTTGTAAACATATTGGTCGCATTGGTTAAAGCTCAATTGACAGCAAAAAAGTGACAGGACTTGTTTTCCTACTTTCCAGTATATTATACTGGAATCATTCAACAAGTGAAAAATCAAAGTCCACCACCCGATATAATTAATTTAACACAAGATGAAGTACGCCTACGTCTGAGTAAATTAAACATTGACAAATCCCCAGGGCCAGATGGCATTCATCCACGAATATTGAGGGAATTGAGCTCCGTAATCGACAGACCGCTGTATCTCATCTTTTTAGACTCACTTGTAACAGGGTTGGTGCCTCAGGATTGGAGGATTGCTGATGTGGTACCGATATTTAAGAAAGGTAAGAGGGTAGATCCAGGCAACTACCGTCCAGTAAGCCTGACATCAGTAGTATGCAAAGTTTTTGAGGGCATTTTAAGGGATGACATGCAAAAATATATTGCAGAAAATAATATGATAACTGACAAACAGCATGGATTCATGAAAGATAAGTCGTGTCTAACCAACCTGTTGGGGTTCTATGAGGGGGTAAGTTCAAACCTGGACATTGGTAATGCAGCTGATGTGATTTATTTGGACTTTGCAAAGGCATTTGATACTGTACCACATAATAGCCTTATACTAAAGCTCCAGAAGCAAGGACTAGGGGACACAATATGCAACTAGGGTAAGGAATTGGCTAAGAGATAGGAAACAAAGAGTAGTCATAAATGGTACATTCTCTAAATGGGCTATAGTCAGCAGTGGGGTGCCACAGGGATCTGTGCTTGGACCGATTCTTTTTACTCTCTTTATTAATGACCTTGTGGATGGGATTGATAGTACAGTGTCAGTCTTTGCCGATGACACCAAACTATGTAGGATATTAAAAACTGACCTGGATAGTACAATATTACAAAAAGATCTGGATAAGATGTCAGAATGGGCAGATACTTGGCAAATGAGATTTAATGTTGATAAATGTAAAGTAATGCACCTAGGACGGAGTAATCCTATAGCTGCGTATACATTAAATGGAAGTAAACTCGGGACTACAGAACAGGAGAAGGACTTGGGTATTCTCATTACAAATAAGCTGAGCAGCAGCACTCAATGTCAAGCAGCAGCTGCTAAAGCAAACAAGATAAATAAATAACAATAGATAAATCACTTGTAAGACCACATCTGGAATACGGGATCCAGTTTTGGGCTCCACATTTTAAAAAGGACATTCAGAAGTTAGAGTCAGTTCAAAGGCGGGCAACTAGACTATTACAAGGAATGGAAGCCTCCCATATGATGGCAGGTTGAAAAAGTTAGATATGTTTAGCTTAGAAAAAAGACGTCTCAGAGGAGATCTCATTTATATGTATAAATACATGTGTGGTCAATATAAAGGACTGGCACATGACTTATTTCTTCCAAAAACAATACTAAGGACCAGGGGGCACTCACTGCGAGTGGAAGAAAAGCGATTCCGACACCTAAATAGGAAAGGGTTCTTTACAGTTAGAGCGGTCAGACTGTGGAATACACTACCACAAGAGGTTGTAATGGCAGATACTATAACAGCTTTTAAAAAAGGGCTGGATGATTTCCTCAGTACACAAAACATTGTTGGTTATAAATGACTTAGTGACTAAATGTAGAACTGGTGGAGGAAGGTTGAACTAGATGGACCTAGGTCTTTTTTCAACCTAAGTAACTATGTAACTATGTAACTATGTAACTATACAGTAATATTAGTGGTAATATTTAAAAGTAGTCCAAGGCAGGGGAAGAAAACCAAAGTGCAATAATTTAAAATCACTCAGTCCTTATGATGTTAAAGACTATCTTTCTCTAATTTTGTAAATGGTTTCAATGTAGACTATGACCAGTCAATCCTCACCAGATCCTCACAATGATCTATCAAACCGATCTATCATGTGTTGAACTCTTGCACCAGGATGACAAATCACCATTTGACAATCGTGGTCTTTGTTAAAGATCACCCTCTCTGTTCCCCATCTACCCTGCACTCCTATTCCGTCCCTTACTGGAGCAAACATCTTGCTTTTTCAATGCTTTTAAAAATTGCTATCCACTTTGCCTGAAATTTTGCCTGAAATTTAAGATTCTGTGTTTTTGACGAAGCAAAAATACGCAGCATAAAAAACTCACCAAAAGCGTATCGTGGGAATGTAGCCTTAAACAATCTTGTGATTGATTCCCCATCTGTTTTTCATTACTGCCCACTTACTTTTCCACTTTTTCTTCACCCTTTCCCAACTTTTGAGATGTGTTATTTGTAAATTAGTTAATTATTTCAAATGAAATGGGAAAATGTCTAACTTTCAACTTCTGACATGTATTCTTAGTTCTGTTGTGAATAAAATATGACTATTAGAGTTTAGCGATGTTCGAGGTTCGCCAATTTCATGTTCCAGTGATTTTGGGGGGTGCTCGAGATCGAACTCGAACGTGAGCTTTTTGCTAAAAGCTTGACAGCTCGAGTTACGTTCGAGAATGGTTCAATTAGCAAAAAGCCTAGCTAGTTACTATCTAGCTTTTCACTGTAATAGTGTGAGTCACTCTGTGAATCACACTATTATCAAATTTCAGCATATAGTGAGTGGGGGGGGCACGTTTAGATCAGTGCTGCTGAGAGAATGCCGATCGCCATTTTTTCTTTTTTCCCTAAGCGCGCGTGCAGTGGGGCGGGCCAGCATATCAGCCAATCCCAGACACACACACAGCTAAGTGGATTTTTTTCCCAGATAAGACAGGGCATGTGTCATAGGCTGTGAATGTCACATGTCCTTGCATTATAAATACGGCTATTTTCCCCTCACGGCGCCATTATCTACCATCTGCGTGTAGGTGACAGTCACTGCTCACGCAGCTCCTGTCTCCTACTGTGTACGCTACACACACAGCGCTGTACAGATTAGGAACAGAAGTTTATTTCAGCCCTTTTCAGGGCTGATTTCCTGGGGCTCAGAGCCATAGGTGACCAGGTCCGTGGAAACGCTGTATACAGCTTTAGATAGCGTCTGTGTACCTAAGCTCAGGGATTTCCTTGCTGCATTTCACCATTAGGAGGGATAGAAAGTGAGGCTTCCTTTCCTGTCCACTGACCCAAAGAACCCGGCCACTGTACCCACCTGCCTACTTTTGCCACGCTATTTTTATAGCAAACAGTGCTGAAACTTAGTGGCATCCAAAAAATGGCTGCTATACTCCATTGTTGTCCCACTGGTGCCAAGCAATTTCTAGCACCTCTGCATTCTACCCTCTTGCCCATGTTTGCTACGCTATTTTTATAGCAAACAGTGCTGAAAATTAGTGGCATTCACAAAGTGTCTGCTATACTAATTTAGTGTCCCACTGGTGCCAAGCAACTTCCAGCACCTCTGCATTCTACCCTCATGCACATTTTGCTATGCTATTTTTATAGCAAAACGTTCTGAAACTTAGTGGCATCCAAAAAGTGTCTGCTATACTAATTTAGTATCCCACTTATGCCAAGCAAGTTCGACCACCTCTGCATTCTACCCTCATGCACATTTTACTACGCTATTTTTATAGCAAACAGTGCTGAAAATTAGTGGCATCCACAAAGTGTCTGCTATACTAATTTAGTGTCCTACTTGTGCCAAGCAAGTCCCACCACCTCTGCATTCTACCCTCCTGCACATTTTGCTACACTATTCTTATAGCAAACAGTGCTGAACATACATGGCATCCAAAAAGTGTCTGCTATACTAATTTTGTGTCCCACTTGTGCCAAGCAAGTCCCACCACCTCTACATTCTACCCTCATGCACATTTTGCTACGCTATTTTTATAGAAAACAGTGCTGAAAACTAGTGGCATCCACAAAGTGTCTGCTATACTAATTTAGTGTCCCACTTGTGCCAAGCAAGTCCCTCTGCATTCTACCCTCATGCACATTTTGCTATGCTATTCTTATGGCAAACATTGCTGAACATAAGTGGCATCCAAAAAGTGTCTGCTATACTAATTTTGTGTCCCACTTGTGCCAAGCAAGCCCCACCACCTCTGCATTCTACCCTCATGCACATTTTGCTACGCTATTCTTATAGCAAACAGTGCTGAACATAAGTGGCATCCAAAAAGTGTCTGCTATACTAATTTTGTTTTCCACTAGTGCCAAGCAAGTTTCACCACCTTTGCTTTCTACCCTCCTGCACATTTTGCTACGCTATTTTTATAGCAAACAGTGCTGCCAGTTTTAGGGCCATAGTTGCATTGTCAGGGATAGTCAGTGTTGGTTCTTCAGCTGTCAATAAAGCTAGACCACCTCTGCAATCTACACCACCTCTCAATTTTTGCTACCACATTTTAAGTGACTAATCTTGTCGCTAACAAAATGAGTGGGAAAAGGAGAGATGCTGGTGGAAAGGGGAACAGGCGTGTTGGAAAAGGAAAAAAAGTTTGTGTCCGTGGGGAAGGTGGCAAAGCTACATTAACATCTGCTGAAGATAAGCCATCTTCCAGCAAAAGAAATATGTCTACTACTTTCCGTGGACAATCCGATGTGCTCCCTTTTTTACGGATCCGAACAACTGTAAGAAAGGTAGATGATGCACAAAAAAAGAACATGCTTGAATGGATCTCAAGTGCTCCAACAAGTGCCCTCTCCTCCAACTCAACTACCACATAAAAAAAACCCAGTCCACTGAGTTGTCATCTGAATCATACTTGCAATCACACTTGCTTTCTCCCAGCTCTCAAGTCTCCACCCGCCCTGCACAGTATGGTGTAATAGAGATGGCTGAGTCTGCAGAGATGTTCAGTCACACTATAGCCTGGGAATCAGAGGTCTGCTCCCAAGCTACAGTGAGTACAGACCAGGAAATGGTCTGCAGCGATGCCCAGAAGCTTTGTGACTCAAGCCCATTTTACACGCTGCAATATATCTTACAATGTGTCTTTCTCTAGAATTGCACGTCAGGTTGTTCATCGTACCCGGGGTAGCACACATTGCAGCGTGTGACACCCCGGGAACGATGAACAGATCTTACCTGCCACCTGCGGCTCCTGGCCAGCTATGCGGAAGGAAGGAGGTGGGCAGGATGTTTACGTCCCGCTCAGCTCCGCCCCTCCGCATCTATTGGCCGGCTGCCGCGTGACGTTGATGTGACGCTGAACGTCCCTCCCACTCCAGGAAGTGGACCTTCGCCGCCCACATCGAGGTCGTATGGACGGGTAAGTACGTGTGACGGGGGTTAATCATTTGTGCGACACGTTTAACAAATTGAACGTGCCGCATATACGATGGGGGCGTTGCAAATCGCATACGAGATCATATGCGAAATTGCAACTTGTAAAGCAGGCTTTAGATTTGGGCCCTGATGACCAAGTTTCTGAGCATAATGTAGACCCTCATTCACAAACTGTAACACCTGTTGGTAGAGACAATGAGGAACATACTGATGACGATGAGACGCAGATACCAGATTGTAATGACAACTTAAATATTCGGTCAGGGCAGGAAGAGGCTAGGTCTGAGGGCAAGAGGAGTGCAAACACAATGCTTGATAATGAAGTTCTAGATCCCACTTTCTGTCAACCCACAGTCAGGCACTTGAGGAGGTCAACAGAGGCGATGGAGGAGGAGGCAACTGATGACGAAGTTACCTTGTGCCTTCCTGGACAGAGTCGGAGTACTGGTAGCATGTCTACAACTGCATCCTCAGCCACCACTCTGCCTCTGAGCACAATGCGGGGTGGCTCAGCAGGTCGCATGTCCTCTAAGCCTTTCCTGGTCCTTTTTTAACCTTGCAAAGGATCTCCCAAATCATGTGATCTGTAAAATTTGTCGGGAATCTATAAGTTGAGGCAAAAAGCTCACTAGTTTGACAACTTCTTCCATGAATCGTTACATGAATACCAAGCATAATTCCCAGTGGGAAGCTCACTGTGCTGCAATGCGGCCTAGCGTAGTGGGCAACCACCGCCTGCCCCTTCCAGTGCATCCGCGCGCTCTTTATCTTCTATGACTGTGGGGACAGCTGTCACACCTGGTTTTCCATGCACACCTTCCACCACTGTAACCGGAACAGGCAGTTTGCTTGATGGTCATCAGGAGAGATGAGCGAACCGGTTGCGGTTCGGATTGAGGTCGGTTCGCCGAGCCGAGGTCCCGTTCGAGTTCGGTTCGTCGAACGTTCGACGAACCGAACTCGAACCAATAGGCTATAATGGGAGGCAATCACAAACACATAAAAATGCATTATAAATGTACACATACAGTTAATAAACATTGCCATAACACTTACCGGTCCCCGCGATCCCTCCTGCACTCTGTCTCCTGCCGCTATTCCATCCGATGGACGCTGAATCCTCCCGGTGACCGTCACTGCCAGCAGAGATGCAAAACCTATCGTGACGTCAAAATAGCCATGTGACCAGTCACGTGGCTATTATCTCATTGGCTACAGACTGGTCACATGACTATGACGCATCATGTAGGACCTGCGAGTGCATCTCTCCGGTACACGGTGCACATTTATGTATCGCCGTGTACCGGCGACATGCTCTAGCACACGGTCGACTCCCCGCTCCGTTAGGGACCGGCTGACACAGCCGGTCATTAACGGAGATCACCGTTGCCATAGCAACGCAGTTAGCGGTGACGTCACCGCTAACCGCGGCTCCGGGAGCACCGTTGCTATGGTAACGCGTCTGTCAGCGTTACCGCTGTTACCGCTAGCAGCACTGATCACTCACGGAGTAAAGGCTGCACGCTGCTTCTCGTGCAGCTTTCACGGAGTGAATGCTCCACGGGAAGCAGCGTCTTACCCCATGCAGCAGTGATGTAGCAGAGCTGCATTTGTTGAACGAGAAAGACAGACGACCATGGATCGTGGAGGGCTGACAGGGGGTAATAAAGATGGAGTCTCTAATGTGTCTGTGTATTTATTTCTATTAAAGTATTTTTTCTCTGTGTGGTGTCTTTTTTTGAACCCTTTATTGGAGATTCTTAATGGCCGGGTCAAACGTGCCTGACATTAAGAATCTCTGGCTTAATACTGGCTAGTAAAACAAAGCCAGTATTAACTCATGATTACCCAACAAGCCACCCGGCTCCAGGGCTGTTGGAAGAGTTGGATACAGCGCCAGATGATGGCGCTTCTATGAGAGCGCCATTTTCTGGGACGGCTGCGGACTGCAATTCGCAGCAGAGGCGCCCAGAAACCTCGGGCTAACCTGTGCTGCGGATTCCAATCCCCAGCTGCCTAGTTGTACCTGGCTGGACACAAAAATGGGGTGAAGCCCACGTCATTTGTTTTTTAATTATTTCATGAAATAAGTGAAATAATTAAAAAAAACGGGCTTCCCTATATTTTTGGTTCCCAGCCGGGTACAAATAGGCAACTGGGGGTTGGAGGCAGCCCGCGGCTGCCTGCTGTACCTGGTTAGCATACAAAAATATGGCGAAGCCCACGTCATTTTTTTGGTGGGCAAAAAACGTCTGCATACAGTCCTGGATGGAGTATGCTGAGCCTTGTAGTTCTGCAGCTGCTGTCTGGTCTTCAACATACAGACAGACAGCAGCTGCAGAACTACAAGGCTCAGCATACTCCATTCAGGACTGTATGCAGAAGTTTTTTGCCCCCTGAAAAAATTATGTGGGCTTCGCCATATTTTTATATGCTAGCCAGGTACAGCAGGCAGGTACGGCTGTCCTCAACCCCCAGTTGCCTATTTGTACCCGGCTGGGAACCAAAAATAAAGGGAAGCCCTTTTTTTATTATTTCATGAATTTCATGAAATAATTAGAAAACAAATGACGTAGGCTTCGCCCCATTTTTGTGTCCAGCCAGGTACAACTAGGCAGCTGGGTATTGGAATCCGCAGCACAGGTTGGCCTGAGCTTTCTGGGCCCCACTGCTGCGAATTGCAGTCTGCAGCTGCCTCAGAAAATGGCATTTTCATAGAAGCGCCATCTTCTGGCGCTGTATCCAACTCTTCCAGCACCTGCCTGCTATACCTGGCTAGCATACAAAAATATGGCGAAGCTCACGTCCTTTTTTTGTAGTTTTTTGGCAAAAAAAATAAAAAATGCTTCCCTGGATTTTCCATTGCCAGTGAAGGTAACACCAAGCAGTGGGAGTTAGCAGCCAGTAGCTGCTTGGATTACCCTTAGCTAGCAATACAAAAAATGCAGCGGGAGCCCATATATATTTTTTTAATTATTTATTTAAATAACTAAAAACAAAATGGGCTTCCCTGTGTTTTGATTGCTGGACATCACAGTGCTGTAAAAATAAATCTTTAAAAAAATGACGTAGCGCTCCGCGGTATTTTTGATTCTCAGCGCAGATAAAGCAGACAGCTATGGGTTGCCACCCCCATCTGCCTGCCATTACCTTGGTTGGCAATCAAAATACAGGGAAGCCCATTAATTTTTTCTATTTAAAAAATAGTTAAAAAAAAAATGACGTTGGGTCCCCCCATTTTTGATAGCCAGCTAGGGTAAAGCAGACGGCTGTAGCCTGAAAACCACAGCTGGCAGCTTTACCGTGGTTGGGGATCCAATGTGGAGGTCCCCTCAGGCTCTTTTTTATAATTATTTTATAAATATTAATAATTACACAATAGGGTCCCCCCCAAATTGGATCACCAGCCAAGGTAAAGCGGACAGCTGTGGTCTGGTATTCTCAGGGTGGGAAGGTCCATAGTTATTGGGCCTTCACAGCCTAAAAATAGCAGGCCGCAGGCACCCCAGACGTCCACTAGATACCCAACATCATAAACTGTCAGTATTAACAAAAAAAAAAAAATCGACAAAAGAAATTTATTTGAAAAAACAGTCCCCAAAACATTTCCTCTTTCACCAATTTATTGTAATAAAAAAAATAAAGGGGTCCCACGACGACTCTGGACCGTCTAGAATATGGGGGGAGACACTCAGGGAACGTATCCCCCATTTTCTAGGAGTGCGGACCCTTCATGTGAGGAGTGTGGGTGCAATGAATCTGCACTCACTCTCCCCGGGTCCACAGCAGCAGAGTCCATGTCGTAATGGTTGCTACCAAAGCTGCAATGCCCTGCTTATGAGGTAAGGGCATGCCTAATCAGGAGAACTACTGTAGAGGAAGCTCTGCTCACTGGTATATAGGTGCTCAGAGGTAATAATAGATAAAATTAGTGAGTAACCTCGGCACTCTAAATCTCCCAGACTAAGTCAGTAAGTCACAACGGATAGTAATGCAAAATCACTCTTTATTGGTCCGTATTAAGAAAAAAAAATTTTTCATAAGCATATATGTTTTTGTCCAAAACAAGTTACAAATGACATTTTGGCCTGAGCCTTCGTCAGATTGGACTTATCTGCATGTAATCATGAAAAATGACAATAATCAGTATCACATAAGAGTGAGAGAACAATAACATAAACTCGAACAATGTAGAGGTACAATTGGGATGCAGCAAAAAAATTGCAACACAGCAAGAAATGAAACACATGATACAAATGTCATAATACAGTACAAGGACAATATAGTAATGACAAATATGGGGTCAGAGTAGGCTTAGACAGCTCTGGTACGAAAGAGATGTCAACAATCATAAAGTAACATGTGCAGTAGGTGTAGAGCTACACTATGCATGGCAGAGCTAATGGGTAGACCGACCATAGAAAAAGTGGAGAAAAAGTGGAGAAAAAAATGGAGAAAAAGTGGAGAAAAGGTGGAGAAAAAGTGGAGAAGAAGTGGAGAAGAAGTGGAGAAAAAGTGGAGAAAAAGTGGAGAAAAAGTGGAGAAAAAGTGGAGAAAAAGTGGAGAAAAAGTGGAGAAAAGGTGGAGAAAAAGTGGAGAAGAAGTGGAGAAAAAGTGGAGAAAAAAATGTAGAAAAAGTGGAGAAAAAATGTAGAAAAAGTGGAGAAAAAGTGGAGAATAAAATGGAGAAAAAGTGGAGAAAAAGTGGAGAAAAAGTGGAGAAAAAGTGGAGAAAAAATTGAGAAGTGGAGAAAAAGTGGAGAAAAAGTGGAGAAAAAGTGGAGAAAAAGTGGAGAAAAAGTAGAGAAAAAGTAGAGAAAAAGTGGTAAAAAAAATGTAGAAAAAGTGGAGAAAAGGTGGAGAAGAAGTGGAGAAAAAGTGGAGAAAAAGTGGAGAAAAAAATGTAGAAAAAGTGGAGAAAAAATGTAGAAAAAGTGGAGAAAAAGTGGAGGAGAAGTGGAGAAAAAGTGGCGAAAAAGTGGAGAAAAAGTGGAGAAAAAGTGGAGAAAAAGTGGAGAAAAAGTGTAGAAAAAGTGTAGAAAAAATGTAGAAAAAGTGGAGAAAAGGTGGAGAAAAAGTGTAGAAAAAATGTAGAAAAAGTGGAGAAAAGGTGGAGAAAAAGTGGAGAAGGAGTGGAGAAAAAGTGGAGAAGAAGTGGAGAAAAAAATGTAGAAAAAGTGGAGAAAAGGTAGAGAAAAAGTGGAGAACAAGTGGAGAAATAGTGGAGAAAAAAATTGAGAAAAAAATGGAGAAAAAGTGGAGAAAAAGTGGAGAAAAAGTGGAGAAAAGTGGAGAAAAAATGGAGAAAAAGTGGAGAAAAAGTGGAGAAAAAGTGGAGAAAAAGTGGAGAAAAAGTGGAGAAAAAAATGTAGAAAAAGTGGAGAAAAAGTGGAGAAAAAGTGGAGAAAAGGTGGAGAAAAAGTGGAGAAAAAATGGAGAAAAAGTGGAGGAAAAAGTGGAGAAAAAGTAGAGAAAAAGTGGAGAAAAAGTGGAGAAAAAGTGGAGAAGTGGAGAAGAAGTGGAGAAGAAGTGTTTGTTCATGCTAGATGGGAGATAAATAATTTTTTACCGGCGCTGTCATTTACTGTAACGTGATCATCGGTGTACGGTGTATACCTGTGATCACGTGAGCGGGGACCGGAAAAACCGTCCTGAATCATGATCTCCAGGGTCTCAGCTAGCCCTGAAACCCCGGAGATTTTCTGACGCTGGGGGGCGTTATTCACTTATTTTTGCCTGCTGTTTATAAACGGCAGATCAGAATAAGGCTACATTAACACGACCGATCCATTTTTGCGGTCTGCAAAAAACAGTCCGTTTTTTTTCACGGGTGCATCAGTGTAGCATCCGTTTCCGTTACGTAGACGGTCCGTATGTCATCTGTTTGTCATCCGTGTGCCTTCCGCTTTTTTTGTGTACTGCAAAAAAACTGAAGGAGGGTAAATGCATAAATTTACCCAGGATCCATAGCTTCATCCTACATGAGGCGGTCACATGTTCCCTCCAGTGCCATTTTCTACTGGTTTTCACAGCGTAGAGCGCTCTGGTGATTTTCCTGTGCTTGTGCACTTCATATCAGTCTTTTCTGTCATTATAATGGCAGAAAGACACATAATGTCCCACTCTCCTGCATTTTGTAATTTTGCACCCTTTGGTGCCTTTCATGTGGCAATAAGGGTGCTTAGCTTTGTATTTAGCCAAAAAAATGAAAAAAAAAAATGACGTAGGGTTCCCCCTAGTTTTGTAGCCAACTAGGGTAAAGCAGACAGCTGCAGCCTACAGACCACAGCTGGCAACCTCACCTTGGCTGGTAATCCAAAACTGAGGGCACCCCACGCTGTTATTTTAAATTAAATAAATAATTAAAAAAAACACGTAGGGGTCCCCCCAAAATTGGATCACCAGCCAAGGTAAAGCAGACAGCTGGGGCCTGATATTCTCAGACTAGGGAGGTCCATGGTTATTGGACTCTCCCCAGCCTAAAAATAGCAGGCTGCAGCCGCCACAGAAGTGGCGCATCCATTAGATGCGCCAATCCCGGTGCTTCGCCCCAGCTCATCCCGCACCCTGGTGCGGTGGCAAACGGGGTAATATATGGGGTTAATACCAGATGTGTAATGTCACCTGGCATCAAGCCCTGGGGTTGGTGAGGTCAGGCGTCTATCAGATAACTGAATAGGATAACTGAAGTGAGCACTAATATATATATTATGAGTGCAAGCCAAAAATTACATACTATATACGGATAAGGCTGCACATCAAACTTAGATAATAGTATAATGCCTCAAGCATATGGACAAATATTGGAATACACAATGAAAAATGCTACTTGCTAATTTGAACATGTGAATAATGAATTGCATACCTGCCATGAATATTAGGAAAAAGGAGATATTTAGCAATCGCATTGATCAATGTAACTGAGCCCCAAGGCCTCGTCAAGGCATATCTCTATATTGGGGTCCCTAGCTCTGTGACCCTAACTGTGTGTCATCTCATTGCAATTAAAAACTGCTGTGGGTGGAGAGGGGTAACTAAGGACTTTCTTATATAGGAGATGGAAAAAACATGGCCGAAAGGGGCGGAGCTGTGTTCACATTCAGAAAAAAAACTACATATAACTGAATAGGATAACTGAAGTGAGCACTAATATATATATTATGAGTGCAAGCCAAAAATTACATACTATATACGGATAAGGCTGCACATCAAACTTAGATAATAGTATAATGCCTCAAGCATATGGACAAATATTGGAATACACAATGAAAAATGCTACTTGCTAATTTGAACATGTGAATAATGAATTGCATACCTGCCATGAATATTAGGAAAAAGGAGATATTTAGCAATCGCATTGATCAATGTAACTGAGCCCCAAGGCCTCGTCAAGGCATATCTCTATATTGGGGTCCCTAGCTCTGTGACCCTAACTGTGTGTCATCTCATTGCAATTAAAAACTGCTGTGGGTGGAGAGGGGTAACTAAGGACTTTCTTATATAGGAGATGGAAAAAACATGGCCGAAAGGGGCGGAGCTGTGTTCACATTCAGAAAAAAAACTACATATAACTGAATAGGATAACTGAAGTGAGCACTAATATATATATTATGAGTGCAAGCCAAAAATTACATACTATATACGGATAAGGCTGCACATCAAACTTAGATAATAGTATAATGCCTCAAGCATATGGACAAATATTGGAATACACAATGAAAAATGCTACTTGCTAATTTGAACATGTGAATAATGAATTGCATACCTGCCATGAATATTAGGAAAAAGGAGATATTTATCAATCGCATTGATCAATGTAACTGAGCCCCAAGGCCTCGTCAAGGCATATTTCTATATTGGGGTCCCTAGCTCTGTGACCCTAACTGTGTGTCATCTCATTGCAATTAAAAACTGCTGTGGGTGGAGAGGGGTAACTAAGGACTTTCTTATATAGGAGATGGAAAAAACATGGCCGAAAGGGGCGGAGCTGTGTTCACATTCAGAAAAAAAACTACATATAACTTAATAGGATAACTGAAGTGAGCACTAATATATATATTATGAGTGCAAGCCAAAAATTACATACTATATACGGATAAGGCTGCACATCAAACTTAGATAATAGTATAATGCCTCAAGCATATGGACAAATATTGGAATACACAATGAAAAATGCTACTTGCTAATTTGAACATGTGAATAATGAATTGCATACCTGCCATGAATATTAGGAAAAAGGAGATATTTAGCAATCGCATTGATCAATGTAACTGAGCCCCAAGGCCTCGTCAAGGCATATCTCTATATTGGGGTCCCTAGCTCTGTGACCCTAACTGTGTGTCATCTCATTGCAATTAAAAACTGCTGTGGGTGGAGAGGGGTAACTAAGGACTTTCTTATATAGGAGATGGAAAAAACATGGCCGAAAGGGGCGGAGCTGTGTTCACATTCAGAAAAAAAAACTACATATAACTGAATAGGATAACTGAAGTGAGCACTAATATATATATTATGAGTGCAAGCCAAAAATTACATACTATATACGGATAAGGCTGCACATCAAACTTAGATAATAGTATAATGCCTCAAGCATATGGACAAATATTGGAATACACAATGAAAAATGCTACTTGCTAATTTGAACATGTGAATAATGAATTGCATACCTGCCATGAATATTAGGAAAAAGGAGATATTTAGCAATCGCATTGATCAATGTAACTGAGCTGTGTTCACATTCATAATTTTTGGCTTGCACTCATAATATATATATTAGTGCTCACTTCAGTTATCCTATTCAGTTATATGTAGTTTTTTTTCTGAATGTGAACACAGCTCCGCCCCTTTCGGCCATGTTTTTTCCATCTCCTATATAAGAAAGTCCTTAGTTACCCCTCTCCACCCACAGCAGTTTTTAATTGCAATGAGATGACACACAGTTAGGGTCACAGAGCTAGGGACCCCAATATAGAGATATGCCTTGACGAGGCCTTGGGGCTCAGTTACATTGATCAATGCGATTGCTAAATATCTCCTTTTTCCTAATATTCATGGCAGGTATGCAATTCATTATTCACATGTTCAAATTAGCAAGTAGCATTTTTCATTGTGTATTCCAATATTTGTCCATATGCTTGAGGCATTATACTATTATCTAAGTTTGATGTGCAGCCTTATCCGTATATAGTATGTAATTTTTGGCTTGCACTCATAATATATATATTAGTGCTCACTTCAGTTATCCTATTCAGTTATATGTAGTTTTTTTTCTGAATGTGAACACAGCTCCGCCCCTTTCGGCCATGTTTTTTCCATCTCCTATATAAGAAAGTCCTTAGTTACCCCTCTCCACCCACAGCAGTTTTTAATTGCAATGAGATGACACACAGTTAGGGTCACAGAGCTAGGGACCCCAATATAGAGATATGCCTTGACGAGGCCTTGGGGCTCAGTTACATTGATCAATGCGATTGCTAAATATCTCCTTTTTCCTAATATTCATGGCAGGTATGCAATTCATTATTCACATGTTCAAATTAGCAAGTAGCATTTTTCATTGTGTATTCCAATATTTGTCCATATGCTTGAGGCATTATACTATTATCTAAGTTTGATGTGCAGCCTTATCCGTATATAGTATGTAATTTTTGGCTTGCACTCATAATATATATATTAGTGCTCACTTCAGTTATCCTATTCAGTTATATGTAGTTTTTTTTCTGAATGTGAACACAGCTCCGCCCCTTTCGGCCATGTTTTTTCCATCTCCTATATAAGAAAGTCCTTAGTTACCCCTCTCCACCCACAGCAGTTTTTAATTGCAATGAGATGACACACAGTTAGGGTCACAGAGCTAGGGACCCCAATATAGAGATATGCCTTGACGAGGCCTTGGGGCTAAGTTACATTGATCAATGCGATTGCTAAATATCTCCTTTTTCCTAATATTCATGGCAGGTATGCAATTCATTATTCACATGTTCAAATTAGCAAGTAGCATTTTTCATTGTGTATTCCAATATTTGTCCATATGCTTGAGGCATTATACTATTATCTAAGTTTGATGTGCAGCCTTATCCGTATATAGTATGTAATTTTTGGCTTGCACTCATAATATATATATTAGTGCTCACTTCAGTTATCCTATTCAGTTATATGTAGTTTTTTTTCTGAATGTGAACACAGCTCCGCCCCTTTCGGCCATGTTTTTTCCATCTCCTATATAAGAAAGTCCTTAGTTACCCCTCTCCACCCACAGCAGTTTTTAATTGCAATGAGATGACACATAGTTAGGGTCACAGAGCTAGGGACCCCAATATAGAGATATGCCTTGACGAGGCCTTGGGGCTCAGTTACATTGATCAATGCGATTGCTAAATATCTCCTTTTTCCTAATATTCATGGCAGGTATGCAATTCATTATTCACATGTTCAAATTAGCAAGTAGCATTTTTCATTGTGTATTCCAATATTTGTCCATATGCTTGAGGCATTATACTATTATCTAAGTTTGAGGCGTCTATCAGATACCCAACATCACCAACTCAGTCAGTAATAAAAAAAATAGACGACAAACACATTTTTATTTGAAAAAACACTCCCCAAAACATTCCCTCTTTAACCAATTTATTAGAAAGAAAAACAAATCCAGGTCTGGTGTAATCCAAGGGGTTGCCATGACGATCCACACTGTCCCAGTCAATGAAGAGCAGAATGTTCCCCATTGGCTGGGAGAGCAGTGCAGTGACCTGAGCTAACATCAATAGGTCAGCCCAGGTCACTGCAGGGCATGACAAGTGCTTCTGTCAGCGAGGTACATTACCTGCGCTGATCTCCTGCACTGCCGACAGCACCTGTCACTGAGTTCAATGACCGCCGCCTTCACAGCCAAGTATCACGAGAGGCCGGTGACGTCACCGCTAGTCAGTCTCGGGTCGGAAGCAAAAGAAGGTGATGTGACAAGCGGCGGCCATGGAGGACAGTGACAGCGCTGAGGTCGGGATGGCGGGACTTCATCACCGCAGGTAAGCCGAGCGGGGCCATGTGTGCAGAGTGTGTGTGTGTGTGTGTGTGTGTATGTGTGTACATGCCGCGGGCAGGAGGGGGTGGAGCGAGCTGAGCAGGGAAGTGTGGGCTTCCTGCACATAACTAGGATAAACATCGGGTTACTAACCAAAGCGCTTTGGTTGGATATCCGATGTTTATCTTGGTTACCAGCTTCTGGCAGGCTGCCAGCGATGGCTCCTGCACACTGTAGCTGTAAAAAGCCCTGCTTTTTGCTGCTAGAACCGTTCTCGAACGTATCTAGAACTATCGAGCTTTTGCAAAAAAGCTCGAGTTCTAGTTCGATCTAGAACAGCCCCCAAAATTACTCGAGCCACAAACTGGAGAACCACGAACCGCGAACCGCGCTCAACTCTAGTCATCAGTTGGTTTGGAAGGGGAAACAAGTGTGGGTGTACAGCTCTCTCAGACATCGATAGCACCAACGTTGGATGAAGGCAACATCATGTCTCCGCCTGCACTTTCCTCACAAACCTGCATTTTTCCAGGGACACACTACTCACCACTGTCTCCACACAGCAGCCAGATTTCTGTCCCTCAGATGTGGACAAATAAAAGGCCATTTCCTCCGACCCATGACAAAGCTAAGAGGTTGACTTTATCCCTCTGTAAGCTCTTGGCTACCGAAATGCTGCCTTTCCGCCTGGTGGACACACAGGATTTTCGAGACCTTATGTCCGTCGCTGTGCCCGAGTACCAGATGCCCAGTCACCACTACTTCTCTAAGAAAGGTGTGCCTGCGCTACACCAGCATGTTGCACACAACATCACCGCTTCCTTGAGAAACTCTGTGTGTTAGCGGGGGAATTTCACCACTGATACTTGGACCAGTAAGCATGGACAGGGGCGTTACATGTCGCTGACTGGGCACTGGGTAACTATGGTGATAGATGGAGAAGGATCTGCGGAACAAGTCTTGCCGTCCCCACGACTTGTGCGTCAATCCTCTGTATGTATAAGTTCCTCCAACGCTTCTGCCTCCTCAACCTCGTTTGGGTCCTGCACCTCCGCCCCAAGCCTACCTGGTCAGGCCACCAGCGTTATAACTGCACACAAGGAATCATGCACACCTCCTTACTATGCTGGCAGCAGAGCGCAACGGCATCAGGCGGTCTTAAGCTTGAAATGTCTTGGAAATAAGAGTCACACAGCGGCTGAGTTGTGGGCAGCTCTGCTGTCAGAGTTTCGTAAATGGTTGTCTCCACTCAACCTGCAGCCAGGTAAGGCTGTGTGCGACAATGCTGCAAACCTGGGTGCGGCCCTTCGTCTGGGCAAGGTGACACACGTGCCTTGTATGGCTCATGTGTTGAACCTTGTTGTCCAGCAATTTTTAACACACTTTCCCGGCCTAGATGTCCTTCTGAACAGGACACGAAAACTGTCTGCTCACTTCCGCTGTTCAACCGCCGCAGCTGAGCGACTTGCATCGCTCCAGAAGTCTTTTGGCCTGCCGGTTCATTGCCTGAAATGTGATGTGCCGACACGCTGGAATTCGACTCTCCACATGTTACAGCGACTGTGGCAGCACCGCCGAGCACTGGTGCAATACGTCATGACGTATAGCCTGGGCCAACGAGATGCAGAGGTTGGGCAGATCACCCTGATGGAGTGGTCTCAGATCAAGGACCTATGCACCCTTCTGCACAGTTTCGACATGGCGACGAATATGTTTAGCGCTGACAATGCCATTATCAGCATGACAATTCCAGTCATTTTCATGCTGGAACACACGCTATGCACTTTTCGGAGTCAGGGTGTGGCTCAACAGAAAGGGGAGGAAGTACAGGAGGATTCATATGCACAAGGGATAACAACATCACCAAGGTCCAGACGTTCATCATCACCAAGGCGGCAGGCATGGGACGATGGGGGAGAGGGATTAACAAGGACGCCTGGTAGCAGGCAAAATGTTGAGGAAGGTGCAGGAGAATATGAAGAAATGGAGGACGAACTGTCCATGGACATGGAAGACTCAGCAGATGAGGGAGACCTTGGTCAAATTTCAGTTGAAAGAGGTTGGGGGGAGATGTCAGAGGAAGAAAGAATGGTTAGCACCTCTATGCCACAAACACAGCAAGGACTTGGTCTGCATGGCTGCGCAAGACACATGAGCGGCTTCTTGCTGCACTACCTACAACATAACCCTCGGATTGTCAAAAGTAGAAGTGATGTTGACTACTGGGTTGCCACACTATTAGATCCCCGGTACAAGTCCAAATTTTGTGAAATAATTCCAGCCATAGAAAGGGACGCAAGTATGCAGGAGGATCAGCAGAAGCTGTTACTCAATCTTAGCTCGGCTTTTCCACCAAACACCAGTGGTACACGGAGTGAATCTCCCAGTTTTAACTTGACAAACATGGGACTGTCTCGTCATCAACAGTCTAACCGTACCAGCAGCACCGTATCTGTTGCTGGTAACAGCAATTTTATTGAATCTTTTCATAATTTTTTTTAGACTATCCTTTGCAAGGCCAACAGAGACAAGAAGTCTGACACATAGTCAACGGCTGGAGAGGATGATACAGGAGTATCTCCAAATGAACATCGATGCTATGACTTTGCAACTGGAGCCTTGCTCATTTTGGGCTTCAAATCTTGAAAAATGGCCTGAGCTCTCCACTTACGCCTTGGAGATCTTGTGTCCAGCTGCCACCGTTGTCTCAGAACGTGTCTTCAGTGCTGCTGGGTGTGTGCTGACAGATAAGTGCACGCGACTGTCCAGTGACAATGTGGACAGACTAACCTTCATCAAGATGAACAAGTCATGGATCCGCATGGACTTTACTACCCCTTTGTCATCCTGGGGAGAGTAAAAGCTTGTGGATTTGGAATGTGCTTGATGCAAATCTACTTGTGAGGTGTACAACAGGGGCACAAGTGAAGCCACTGAAGGAGGTGTCTGTGTGGCCCAATTTTTGGAATAAAATGGGAGACTCTGCTTGAAGTCCCCCTGCTGTGTTTTTAAAAATGAGCCAAGATGAACAAGTCATGGTTCAGCAAAGACTTTGCTAGATTGTCCCCGGTGTCATCCTGGGGACAGTTAAGGCTGGCATATTTTTGAATGTGCTTGATGCAAATCAACACATCGAGTTTGCAACTGGGGCACAAGTGATTCCCCTGAAGTGGTGTGTGTGGCCCAATTTTTGGAAAAAAGGGGGACTCTGCTTGGAGTCCCCTTGCTGTGTTTTTAAAAATGAGCCAAGGTGAACTAGTCATAGTTCAGCAAAGACTTTGCTAGACCTACCCCGGTGTCATCCTGGGGACAGTTAACGCTGGCGTATTTTGGAATGTGCTTGATGCAAATCAAAACATCCAGTTTGCAACTAGGGCACAAGTGATGCCACTGAACTGATGTCTGTGGGGCCAATTTTTGGAAAAAAGGGAGACTTTGCTTGGAGTCCGATTGCTTGCTGTGTTTTTAAAAATGATCCAAGATGAACAAATCATGGATCAGCAAAGACTTTGCTACCTACCCCGGTGTCATCCCGGGGACAGTTAAGGCTGGCGTATTTTGGAATGTGCTTGATGCAAATCTACCTGTCAAATTTGCAACTGGGACACAAGTGATGCCACTGAAGGGGTGTCTGTTTGGCACAATTTTGGGAAAAAGGGATACTCTGCTTGGAGTCTACTTGCTGTGTTTTACATGACTTTAGAAGGGCATGCCATGCCTATATCTGTGTCTCCTCCTCTTTTTCCTTGTCCAGCTGTTTAGTTTTCGCATGGGTATTTGTCCTTGTCACTTTCCCATGTGTTTGTGTTGTCTTGGGAGTTGTTTGTCACCTTTTGGACACCTTTGAGGGTGTTTTCCAGGTGTTTTTAGGAGTTTATGATTGCCTCCCATTGTTTTCAATGGGGTTCGAGAGGCTCATCGAACGGCTCGTCGAACGGCCCGTCGAACGGGGCACCGTTCGATGAACCGAACCGAACTCGAACTCTAGGGGGGTGGCTCATGTCTAATGACTATATGACTAAAAAAGATTTCAAAATATTTATATTCTTATATTCTTTACATTTTACACAGCATCCCAATATTTCGGGAATTGTGATTGTAAAATAAAAGTAATGGACCTAGTGAAAAATACAGCCATTTTTGTGATAAAAAAGGGTGATTATTAATATATCACACTCTGATTTGCTCGCAGTTAACAGTTAGGTACAATAGGAGTCAGTATTGGGCCCTCTCCTTTTTTAATATATTTTGTTATTGACCTGGCTGAGAATATTTTCACTTGAAGTTAAACTCTGCGATGTAATTAAAACAGATAGAATCAGTTAATATTATAGACAGATTTATATATGCCTAATTCCTCAGGCAGAGAAATAGCAACTGAAGTTTAATTTCAATGAATATCATGCATTCGGGCCAAGGACACAAAAAGCACAATTTTATATACTAAACGGTAAAATAATTGTCACTGAAAAAGACTTGGGGGGAGTATTTGTTGAATAATATAGAGCTTTACTGACCATTACCAGGCAGCTGCTGCCAAGGCTAATAAAACAATGGGATGCATTATAAGAGGCAGAGGTGATCAAGACAAGAATATAATTTTTCCACTATACAAGTTACTAGTACAGCCAAATTTAGAATTCAGTTTTCAGTGTTTGTTTTCGTTGTATAAGAAGCACAGAAATTAACTTGAATGGGGTACAGATCAGAAATTGAGTATAATAAGTTACACATGTATGTAAAGCATTAAGGAATTAATGGTGCTATATAAGTGAATAAATATTATTATATGTTAATATGGGAATGGGTGAACTTCATCAAGCTTGAAAGTATTCAGGTGGGAAAAGAAAGACTTAAGGCCGCTTTACACGCTGCGACATCGCTAGCATCGGCTAGCGATGTCGCGTGCGATAGCACCCGCCCCCATCGGTGGCACGATATGTGGTGATCGCTGCCGTAGAGAACATTATCGCTACGGCAGCGTCACACGCACATACCTGCTCTGCGATGTCACTGTGACTGACGAACTGCCTCCTTTCTGAGGGGGCGGTTCGTTCAGCGTCACAACAACGTCACAGCAGCGTCACTGAACTGCCGCCCAATAGAAAAGGAGGGGAGGAGTTGAGCGGCCGGAACATGCCGCCCACCTCCTTCCTTCCTCCTTTTCCGGTGGACGCAGGTAAGGAGATGTTTGTCATTCCAGCGGTGTCACACATAGCGATGTGTGCTGCTGCAGGAACGACAAACAACATCGTTACTGCAGCAGCAATGATAATTGGGAAGAGGGGGGCATGTCACCGATGAGCGATTTTGAACGTTTTTGCGACAATTCAAAATCGCTCATAGGTGTCACACACAAGGACATCGCTAAAGCGGCCGGATGTGCGTCACAAATTTTTTTTCTGACAAGGATACATTGTTTACAAAGATGTTTAGGATGCATTTCATAAACTCTGTTCTTTATATCATGGATGCAAATTATTGCCAAATTATAATTTATACTAGTGATGATCAAACACATGGATATTCAGGCTTGCTGAACCAGCAGGGACAAAAAAAAAACCGGGTTCGGCAAGCGAACTTGATGCTGAACTTGACCGCGAACAACAAACCCCATACAAGTTAATAGTGAGCCGAAGTTTGGGGCTGTAAAATGGTTTTAGTAAACGTCAGGAGGTTTCAAAAAGGAACCTAAATGGGGGTAAGAGCATGCCAAATGCCCTGCAAACAAGTATGGATAGGTAAATGACTTCAAGGATTTCTGTCATCTTAGCAATTATGGGTAAATAGCAAGTAAATGAAGAAACAAAAAAATTTAACAATGACCCCACAGAGATGGATTTCAGAGAATCTCCACAGAGCAGAAATTTAAAAAAGGAACATTACAGAGCATGTATCCCAGTTCACGCACACAGTCAAGATTGCCAAACTTCCCCCACAGAACAGCAAGTTTAACAAATTCCCCAATGTAGACTGTATTCTCGGTTGTCCCACACAATCAAGATAGTCAATGTTGCCTCACAGAGCAACAATTTTAAAAGGCCCATGAGGAGTCTGTCGATAGCTCCAGCTCAGTTGGGAATTTCAACCCCAAACAGCTGAGTCTCAGAACAGCCTGATATTGATTTCCCTTGGCTGTGCTGAGCTGAGGTTGGTCGGGCAGGTGTTACGCATGAGGAGGCGGTGGAGGAGTTGGAGAAAACTGAATAGGAGTAGGAATCAACACTGACCAACAAACGTCCAGTGATCTGAGGTGATGGTAGGACATGCACTTGAATGCCTGGTGCCTCATACCCAGCCGTCACAATGTTGTGTGCAGTTAGATAGACTATCCTTGCCAATGCTTACTAGTCCAAGTATTTGTAATTCTGGAGTGAAAAACAGCTTTGTTTCTGCAGGGAAAGGATGGCATGCCTGGAAAAATTGTGCCATCTGGGAACAATGTACTGCAGTACAGACACATATGTTTTGTTGGAAACTGTCCATCCCCACCTGCCTGAATGGCAGCATTGCAAAGGCAAGGATTTTGGAAATGCTGACATTCATGGCCAGGGTTTGTGGGTAGCTAGGGGGTATTTCCTCTTTCTATCAAAGGTTTGGGGATGGAGAGCTGCAGACTTTCATGGGTTGGTGTGGATATTGTAGGTGATGCTGTTGGTCATGGTGGGGGTGTTGGTGCTGCTGTTACTGCCACATCATGCGCTTGGGGGAAGGATGGTGGCCCTGCTGATCATGAACGGATGCAAGATGCCTACACCACAACAGAAGAATTCAACACCACAGGAAAAGAGGGAGCAGGAGGAGTCGGAGTTCTTTCCTGATTTCTCAGGAAACTACTCCACTGCATCTCGTGTATGGAAGTCAGATGATGCATAATGCAGGTGATGCTCAGGTTGAGAAGATTTTTCCCTCACTTCAGGTTCTGACAGCACATCTTGCAAACCACCACTCTATTATCACCAGAACATTCATGGAAGAAATGCCATTCCAGGGAGATATTTTGAGCTGCCCTTGCTGGAATGTATGTATTGGTGTGACTGGCGGTAGCAGCCAACTTACTGGTTATGGGCCATGCACAGGGCTTTTGCCCCATGCTCCCTTTTTTGCTGTGCTGCTGGTTTGTCTGCCAGAACAACTCCTCTTCATCACCTCTTCATTTTAGATGGCGTCAAGCACCTAGTGATCATCCCTCGCATCGTCTTCCATCCACTCCTCAGCCCTGTCCTCTTTCCCAGTCTGCACAGTGATGCAAGCTGCAGCAGTTGACACCTGTGTTTCATCATCCTCTGAGCTATGGTGGAGTGATGCACAGTCCATGTCCACCAGCCCTCCCACGGACTCTTCCTCCAACACAACAAGTGGTTTGGTGTCAGTGCATGCTGTCTCTTTTACCTCGGAGGCAGGGCCAGGTGGATGGGCCACGGGACCCCAGCTAGCATAGACATCAAAAAACACTGCTGCATGACTTATGGCTCACACTGCTTGGCTGATTTTGGATGGCTTGAGGTGGAAGGAAGATGACCATGGAAGACAACTTTGAGCTTTCTGATGTGGTCTGGATGTAAAACAATGCAAAGGACTGGTAGCCATACAATCTAAAACCGCCTCAACATGTCCTGGCCTCACCATTCATGCAGCATTACTTGGGCACTACTTGGTATTGCTGTGATGGCTCTGGAAGGGCTTACACACTCTAAAAGCTTGCTGATTGGCTGCTCTGCAACCTTTCAGCAAGCTTTATTTGGGTGAAAAAATGAACAGGAACCAGACTTACAGTCAAAAGTCTGTGTTCGAGGTTCAGCACCAGACACAAGGTGTCGGGTATGGATCCCAAACTTTACAGTTCGGGTTTGTTCATCCTTAGTTTTTTTACAAATAATTATGCAACGATTATGAAACATATTAAGCAATCTCATAAGCAACTAAGAATTTTATGATAAGGTGGGACTTTGTCATAAAAAATTGAATTAGTGTGTATACAAAAAGTATCTGCGCCTTACATATATACCCCCCGAATAAAGAGCTCAAAAATGCTGCAAGCGATAACAAACACTCCTGCTGAGTGGCTAAACTTGAAAAAAGAAAGGATACTACCGCTGCGCAAATGAACTCTTATACTGTGGTGAAGATAAGATAAATAAACCACAGAATAACACCTTAGGTATAACCAAAATAATAATACACTACCCAAAGGAACTCACTGCGACCGTGTATGACCGGGAGTATAGATCAGGAAGCCTCCAGGATCAGGCTGGTAGCGATTGGTACTGTGCAGAAAAGAACTTCCAGAGTTGATTTTGAGTGAACTCCTGTGACGGAGTGCTCAGTAAATTAGCGCTGGGTGCATATTAGGCAGCAGACAGGCCATATGGGTATGCCTGAAGAAGAAACTAGTCAGTTTTGAAATGCGTCGGATTGGCCCTTGCAGGCCGCCGTACTCAGTGGTGATGTCACCCCTCCTGCTTCTGCGTGTCCTGCACTGAGTGCTTTGCTGTGTTGGGGGAGCGACAGCCGAGGCATCTAGCAGCAGCATCGCACCCAGCAGACCGGGGGTTTGCTCTACTGTGCTAGGATAGACCCTCACAGTACCCCGCACCGTGGTCCCCCTCCGAGGTTGGCGCAAATGCAAGCACTAATTTGCTCAACACTCCGTAACAAGAGTTCACTCTGGAAGTTCTTTTCTGCACATCACTGATCGCTACCAGCCTGATCCTGGAGGCTTCCTGATCTACACTCCTGGTCATACACGGTTGCAGTGAGTGCCTTTGGGCAGTGCATGATTATTTTGGTTATACTTAAGGTGTTCTTCTGTGCCTTGTTTATTTAACTTATCTTGACCACAGTATTACAGTTCATTTGCGCAACAGTAGTATGCTGTCATAAAAAATTTAACTCTTTGTAAACAACCTAGTATGTACATCATTTTTTGTCTATCGATCGATGATCTGGGTATATTTTATGCCGATATACCTAAAAGATATTAAATAGTCTCCAGCAAACGATTAATTTGAGTGGTCAACTAGTAATAGTACAATTATCCAGCAGTTATCACTGTATACTAAAAGTATGGCAAGCCAAAGATTGCAATCAATTGCCTTGCTATCTATAGAGAAGGGTTCCTTTCATAAGCCCACCCATCATTCCTACACAATCATATAATACTATAAAGGAGCAGATACAGGTGTAAGAAACATAAGAACACAGGGTCAGGAACTCTTTATTGTTCCATACAGAGCAAGTGTTGGCTGTGCTACACAGCTAGCAGCTCTGTCTAACAGCAACCATTAGATATAGCTTTCATCCCAGATCTTGAATTAACTAAATAAGTTTACACATTTGAGGACCTTTTTCCATTATTGTGCATATATTTGGGGCTAATAATCGCAAAAGAGTATTAAGACATTACAGCACGGGATCACAAATTATTCCTTCTTTGAGGTAAAACATTACTTATGAATGGGCAGGGAAAAAAAAAGAAACAGATGCAATCCCATGCTGTGCTATTGATGAAATCTATTTTGTGTCTTCCCCTGTCCAGGAGATGTGCTATGATCAGACCATGTCCCTTTACAGTCAGTCACAGCACATAGCAGGGGCACATATATAAGATTATCTCAGCATGGGAACATTTTTTTTTAATCATATCCAATTGTGGAACTTTATTTCCAAGCTTTATTAATAAAAAATGAACTTTATTCATGCAAAAATACAAAAAACACTTTAAGTATCACAATAGGGATGGCCATCCATATGCCCCTTGTGACGTTATTTCATGAGCCGATTGTTTGCCATATATATATATATATATATATATATATATATATATATATAAAACATACACACATACCGTATTTTTCGGATTATAAGACGCACCGGACCATAAGACGCACCCTGGTTTTAGAGAAGGAAAATAGGAAAATAAAATTTTAAGCAAAAAATGTGGTCATGACACACTTATGGGGCGAGGATCTGCTGCTGACACACTATTATGGGGGTAATGTCCCCAAATTCTCTAGTAAGGTACCCCATCCTGGTAATGATTCTCCTGCCTTGTATATAATCCCCATCCTTATATTTATTTTTTATATATATATATATATATATATATATATATATATATATATAGTGTGTGTATGTATGTATGTATGTGTGTGTGTGTGTGTCCCTCATCCTGCTATATGTGCCTCATCCTGCTATAGGTCTCTCATCCTGCTATAGGTCCCCCATCATCCTGCTATATGTCCCCCATCATCCTGCTATATGTCCCCCATCATCCTGCTATATGTCCCCCATCATCCTGCTATATGTCCCCCATCATCCTGCTCATATGTGCCCCATCATCCTGCTCATATGTGCCCCATTATCCTGCTTATGTGCCCCATTATCCTGCTCACATTTGCCCCATCATCCTGCTCACATGTGCCCCATCATCCTGCTTATATGTGCCCCATCATCCTGCTCATATGTGCCCCATCATCCTGCTATATGTGCCCCATCATCCTGCTCATATGTGCCCCATCATCCTGCTCATATGTGCCCCATTATCCTGCTTATGTGCCCCATTATCCTGCTCACATTTGCCCCATCATCCTGCTCACATGTGCCCCATCATCCTGCTTATATGTGCCCCATCATCCTGCTCATATGTGCCCCATCATCCTGCTCATATGTGCCCCATCATCCTGCTCATATGTGCCCCATCATCCTGCTCACATGTGCCCCATCATCCTGCTCACATGTGCCCCATCATCCTGCTCACATGTGCCTCATCATCCTGCTCATATGTGCCCCATCATCCTGCTCACATGTGCCCCATCATCCTGCTCACATGTGCCCCATCATCCTGCTCACATGTGCCCCATCATCCTGCTCACATGTGCCCCATCATCCTGCTCACATGTGCCCCATCATCCTGCTCACATGTGCCCCATCATCCTGCTCACATGTGCCCCATCATCCTGCTCACATGTGCCCCATCATCCTGCTCATATGTGCCCCATCATCCTGCTCACATGTGCCCCATCATCCTGCTCACATGTGCCCCATCATCCTGCTCACATGTGCCCCATCATCCTGCTCACATGTGCCCCATCATCCTGCTCACATTTGCCCCATCATCCTGCTCATATTTGCCCCATCATCCTGCTCATATTTGCCCACACATCCAAGCCCTCTTCACCTCATGCCGATTACAACTCAAAAATATCTCCCGGATCCGTGCTTTTCTTAACCAAGAATCTGCAAAAACATTAGTGCATGCCCTCATCATCTCCCGCCTCGACTACTGCAACCTCCTGCTCTCTGGCCTCCCTTCCAACACTCTTGCACCCCTCCAATCTATCCTAAACTCTGCAGCCCGCTTAATCCACCTCTCCCCTCGCTACTCCCCAGCCTCGCCACTCTGCCAATCCCTTCACTGGCTTCCCATCGCC
The DNA here is from genome assembly GCF_048569485.1 of Anomaloglossus baeobatrachus. Classification (NCBI taxonomy): domain Eukaryota; kingdom Metazoa; phylum Chordata; class Amphibia; order Anura; family Aromobatidae; genus Anomaloglossus; species Anomaloglossus baeobatrachus. Next base: position 604,253,478 of record NC_134355.1, on the reverse strand, counting down.
CAACGACTCCAGTTCAAAACATTAACCATGACATACAAAGCCATGCACAACCTGTCTCCTCCCTACATCTGTGACCTAGTCTCCCGGTACCTACCTACACGCAACCTTAGATCCTCACAAGATCTCCTTCTCTGCTCCTCTCTTATCTCCTCTTCCCACAATCGTGTACAAGATTTCTCCCGTGCATCCCCCATACTCTGGAACGCTCTACCTCAGCACATCAGACTCTCCACGACCGTGGAAAGCTTCAAGAGGAACCTCAAGACCCACCTCTTCCAACAAGCCTACAACCTACAATAGCCTTCAGCCCAGTAGACCACTGCGCAACCAGCTCTGTCCTCACCTATTGTACCATCACCCATTCCCTGTAGACTGTGAGCCCTCGCGGGCAGGGTCCTCTCTCCTCCTATACCAGTCTGTCTTGTACTGTTAATGATTGTTGTACGTATACCCTCTTTCACTTGTAAAGCGCCATGGAATAAATGGCGCTATAATAATAAATAATAATAATAATAATCATCCTGCGGAACACACATAAAAAAAATAAAATAAACATTTATATTCACCTTTCCTCACTCCACGCAGCGTTGCTCCTCCTCCGTCTGTGCCGGCAGCGCTGTGTGGAGCCGGCCACGCTCCCTGCTGCACCGCGATCTCCTTCTGTCTGTGCCGGCGATGCTGTGTGGACACGTGCGCACAGCGATGACGTCATCGCTGTGAGCCCCGTTAGTCTCTACACAGCGCGGCCGGCAATCAGGAGGACATCGCGGTGCTGCGGGGAACGGTGAGTAATGTGCACTGATTCACTGCACCCCGCGCTGAAGATGATGCGCGGGGAGCAGTGAATACAGCCGCACATGATCACTCCTGGCTGTAGTTGCCAGGGGTGATCACGGCTGGCTGTTTACTTCGCGCGCGTCCCCGCTCATCACCTGCTGTCAGCGCTGAGAGATGGGCGGGAGGATGGGCGTGCATATGTAATGAGCGGGCCCACGTGGTCACGGCAGGCGCTGCTTCTGCCTGCTCGTGCCCCCGATGACCCACTCCACCGCAGCACCCTCATTCCCCGCAGCCATGCCTTACATTCAGACCATTAGACGCACCCCCCACTTTCCCCCAACATTTGGGGGAAAAAAAGTGCGTCTTATGGTCCGAAAAATACGGTATATATTTCCAAATATTTCTATAGCAGTAATGAAATAGCAATACCAGAGTTCCCTTATTCAATGTTAGCACTTTAGATTGCAGCTGTATGTATTTTTGTAGTTATCATTTCTTTACAGCTAGCACCTTTTCACACCTGTTGGATGTGGAGGTCAGTCTTTTTGATATATTTGTAGCTTGGTGCCTATCGACGGTCCCATTGGAACCATCACAGATGCCTATGTGAATGCCAGCCACAGACTTGACTTCATAGGAGATCATGATTTTTAACATATACTGCAATATTGTGTAATTTCTATATTTAGTAGAATCGATTAAATGATCACAGGTTTAAGTCCCCTAGGGAGACTAAAGAATAAAGTGATTGTTAAAAAAAGTTTTAAAAAATATTTTAAAAGGTTTAAAAAAATAATATTTACCGTACATAACCGCATTGAAGAAATTAAAAAAAAGGTATATTTGATATTGCCATATTCTTAATTTAATCTGACAGATCACAATATGTATTAATCCATAACATAAACGCTTTAAAATTGAAATTGAAAGACCAGAATTGTTTTTTTTTTTCGTTTACGGCACTTCTCTTTAAAATATTCAATAGAAAATGATCAAAATGTGTTATGGACACCAAAATGTTACCAATAAAAATGTCAACTTGCCACACCAAAAATGTGTTCTCATACAGTTTCATTAACGGAAAAAGTACAATGTGACGTATCTCGGAAAATGGTAACACAAACTCAATTTTTTTGTAAAGGTAAAAAAAATGTTTAACCTAAAATAATAAAACTGTATAAGTTTAGTATCGCCGCACTTCAGAATGAAGGCTGTAAAAACGAAACTGAAAAACATTTTTTAATACGTTATATGGTCTAATAAATGGCAAGATTCAAAACTATATGATGATGGCTGTTTCAATGGAAAAATAAAAAAACTATGGCTCTTAGGGGAATAAAAGGGAGGATTAAACAAAAAGGAAAAAAATAAAAATTGCTTTCTTGAGAGGTTAAATTTAATTTGGGGAAATGTATATTGATTCCATTAGTGCTAAATTTGGCTTTCGATAGTATTACATCCAATTTATAAAACACCGACAAAGATGAAGGTTTGTAAAATGTATTCAATTCTTTTTTTGTATCAGATTTTATATTTTTTTTTACCGTGAGAATTTTTCACACGTCCGGCTAAATCTAATAAAAAATGCATTAGATGAGATGTAAGTGCTTGAAGTGCACAAATTCTATCTAGACTAATGTGGTGTGGATATATCACAATTTGATTTGTGAAGATTCAGTGAAATTATTTATCAAAGATAAACCACGAGAATGTTTCGCGGCGAGGCTTTTATCACTTCTTAAAAGCTTTCTTCTTCTCACATCGATAGACTCAAAAGTTATTTAAAGCTCCTTCTCTTCTCCTAAATATTATTTCAGACGCCAAATATTAAAGCGACCAATGTTCCGTGCACATTATAGGATCCCTAAATAGACTTCACAGTTATTACTTTCCTATTTAACTTGTTGTGATGCATGTCAAAACTGTCTCCAAATTGTCATTCGCTGCATAACATTACATTTCTTCTAATACCATTCACTCTATATTCACTGTGCTCTGATATGAATAAATACATTTTTATCACTGTACCTTCTAGATGGTGTGATTGTCAGCTTCCTACCCATGTGTTCAGTATTCTGTATTGGAGTTCTCATAAGCGTCCAGGTGTTTTCCTGTTGCACAGCATCTACTTAGCGCAAGCTGTCAGATCTCTGAATATTTTTAAATCACTGATCAGGGACATTATATATAGACAATCACTATCTTATGGCAGTAAGATTGGCCTAGTGGTAAATAATACAGTGACACTAAGAAGGATCTGAAGTTGCGATGACACGTTGGTATGGAAGTTCCATCTGTGGGATTCCTACTGATTAGCAGAATAGAAGGGTAATAGCCATCACTAGAGTGTCATGGAGCATTCACCGCAATACCTGACAGTACTGTCTATAAAACTAAAGATGCATCTAATTCACAGCTTAGTCCAGCTGAGAATCTTTCTATTCTATGACAGTCCTGGTATGTGTAGAGCTTGCTCCACATACTGGGACCTGGGCTGGCCTTTATCCACAATTGCCTCTTTTTGCATCATGTAAGAGGTTATATATAGGTTACAGGTAAGTGTTGCACTTATATGGTTCTGCTTTTAATTTTATCTTGGAGGCCACATGGCACATGAAATACATAATATAGAGTAGGACCCCCCTATTGAGATTTGCCATGACGTGGCAGGGGTGGCTCAAAGAATTGATCAATTATTTGCTAAAATCTCATTTTTTTTATTATAGTACAGTTGGAATAAATCTGTGAATTTGCACTTTTTATATGATGCATGCCATTTTCAGATCATGCTGACTCTTTTTTCTCTGTTATGGCTGTAGTTATGCTCCATTTTTCTGGTGGCTGACCACCACCATGCTATGCATGCCTAATCTTGGTTTGCAATGTATTCCTCCTGTTGGTGGCTGTTCACATTCAGTTGCCTCACCCCTTTCCACAGGCAATGCTGATTAAGCATCATACTTGGATCTGGTTCGCCTTTATCAATGGTTGCTGTCTGGCACTGGGAGGGTCAGTTCTGATATAGTCCTGGTATGTGTAGAGCTTGCTCCACATGCTGGGACCTGGGCTGCTCCTTATCCACAATTGAATCTTTTGCAACATAGAAGCGGTTATATACAGGTTACAGGTAAGTGTGCTCCATTATGGTTCTGCTTTTAATTTTATCTAGGAGCCCGCATGGCACATGAAATACATAATATAGAGTAGGACCCCCCTATTGAAATTGGCAGGGGTGGCTCAAAGAATTGATCAATTATTTGCTAAAAATCTCATTTTTTTATTATAGTACAGTTGGCATAAATCTGTTAATTTGCACTTTTTACATGATGCATGCCATTTTCAGATTGTGCTGGCTCCTTTTTCTCTTTTTTTCTTTTTATCTCTATTCCATGACAGGTAAGGGTTAAAAGTATGTATTATCACCAACCAATTAACTGATTGTTCATTCATATGTGCAGGATGTGATGTGTTATAAATGTGTGGTTTTTTGTCCATTTCTGTATGCCTATGACTAAGGAGCAATCCGAAACCCATATGGCATGGGCCCTGTGTTGGCCCAGATCATGGAACTTATGTTTTAAAATTTTTTGCACGTATGACTTTCTGAATAAATTTGGATACCACTTTTACGAAAGAACCTGATGCTGGATTTTCCTTCCTTCCTGCTTACATGTGGTGGCCAGCCACGCCCTTGCATCGGTGGGGTTTGCAGAGAACCTGGTGATCTTTCCCCTCCCCTTTTCCCATACCTTGGAAAATACCTGACAGTACTGTCTATACAGCTAAAGATGCATCTAATCTACAGCTCAGTCCCACTCAGCCCATTCACTTTACTATTTAAGCTACAGTACAAGCTAGAGATGAGAAGATCTTTTGAAAAGTGAATTTTCCAAATCAGTGAGATTTTTCAGAAATTTGATTTGCGGTGAACACATTTGGGTGGATTACAATACTGGAAAGCTTGTAATAACTCGGAAAACACGTGGCGGAGGAAGAAGCTTCTGACTATAAGGGATTACACTCTATAGGAGAGAGAGAGGGCTCCGCTTAGCATAGAAGCTTAAACTGGTGGACACAGACAGGCCACTGTGCTGGAACAATATATGAATAGTAATGAGCGAACAAGTTTGGCACTATTCATTACTCCCACGAATATTAATATTATATGAACATTAACATTTGGGCATTTGTGTGGCTGCAAAGATTACACTAATGATATGTTTGCCACTATCTCTACAGAAGAGAGAGGAACCAGCTGACCTTAAGAGCTGACACTCTACAGGAGAGAAGCTGAAAATAGAAAAAAAACTGCTGGAGTGATTCCCTAATAATGATCCTGTACCAAACACTACCAGTTACATTCTCATCCTTTCTTCACAAACAGTTAACAAGTGAATATTAGTGTAGTGAGTAAATGTTGTAGAAATATATAAAGTCCAAGTCCCAGTGACTCTGAAGATGGAAAATGACTTTGCCTTACAAACTATGCTTCTCTGGGAACCGCTGATCTGTGATGGCTCCAGTACTGACCACCACTGTACTAGGTATGAAGATGACATAGCTGCAGGGCAATATGGTTAGGCTATGCAGCAATACAAAATGTTGGCATGCTCTCTGATGCTTCAGCAGTGTGGGAAATAGTATCAGGAAAGTTTTCTTTTGCAAACCGCATATTGAATTTGAGTACGGTTGGAATTTGTGTGAAACCACAAATTTCAGGAAACTAGACAAACTCCATCCTACATAGATTGATCTACTCCTCTCTAGTACCAGACTTTAATTAATTCCCTAATAACTATATTTTCTATCCTTTTGAAAAATTGTTTATGCTCAAATTCATAAGTAGAAACTATGGCTTAAGTAATAAATCTAGTAGTTAAATCTTAAATAGAGATGAGCAGACCCGTGGATTGGTCTGGCGGGTTTAGAGTGGAATGGCCAAGCCAGTGTCCAGACCTGAACCCAATATAAAATCTTTGGAGGGAGCTCAAACTTAATGCCCATCAACAGCCCCAAAACCTGAAGTATATGCAGAAGATCTGTATTGCGCAGTGGGACAATATCTCTGTTGCAGTGTGTGCAAACTCGGTCAAGAACTACAGGGAACGGCTGACCTCTGTAATTGCAAACAAAGGTTTCTGTACCAAATATTAAGTTCTGGTTTTCTATTGTACTAAATGCTTATTTCATGCAACAAAATGCAAATTAATTATTTCAAAATCATACATTGTGATTTACTGTATTGTAATATTTTATTGTCTGTCACAGTTGAAGTGTACCTACGATAAAATTACAAACCTCTCTATTTTTTATATGTGGGAAAATTTGCAAAATCGGTAGTTTATTATATACTTATTTTCCTCACTGTATGGTATCTCAACGTACTCAGAAGAATTTACACAACAAATTGCATAGTGCATCTTCTCCTGTTACCCTTGTGAAAATAAAAAATAGGGGTTAAAACAACTTGTGAGAAAAACGTGTTTTTTTTATTTTCACGGCTCAACATTATAAACTTATGTGAAGCACCTGGGTGTTTAAGGTGCTCACCACATATGTAGGTAGTTCCTTGAGTGACCTAGTTTCCAAAATGGTGTTACTTGTGGGGGTTTCCACTATTTAGATACATCAGGGGTTCTCCAAACATGACATGACATCTGCTAACTTTTCCAAGCATTTTTATGATCCAAATGTTAAATGGTGCTTCTTCCCCTCCGATCACTGTCGTGCACGCAAACCATATATCGGGTATTACTGTTTTCAGTACAAATTGCAAAACAAATTCTATGGTGCATTTTCTCTTATTACTTTGGTGAGAAAAAAAAAAATCGGGACTAAAACAACAATTTTGTGAGGAATTTTTTTTTTTATTTTCATGGCTCAATGTTATAAAATTCTGTGAAGCACTCGGGGATCAAGATGCTCACTACACATCTATCAAGTTCTTTGAGGGGTAAAGTTTCAAAAATTGGATTATTTGTGAGGGTTTCCACTGTTTAGTCACATCAGGGAATCTCCAAATTGCATCCAAAAACTTTTCCAGTCAATTTTGTGTTCCAAAAGTCACATGGTACGTCTTTCCTTCCGATCCCAGCCATGCACACAAACAGTAGTTTTACACCACATATGGTGAATCAGCGTACTCAGGAGAGATTTCACAACAAATTGTATAGCGCATTTTCTCCTGTTACCCTTGCAAAAATGCAAAACAACATATTTGTGGGAAAAATATGACTTTTTATATGGGGTGTAAGGTGGTTACCAAAAATCTAGATAAAATCCTTGAGGGCTTTACTTTTCTTACTTTTCAAACTGTGGCCACTGATGGGGTTTTTTTTCCATTTTTCCATTGTTTAACCATGAAGTACAGTATGTCATGAAAAAAATTCTTAGAGTCACTGGGATCTGTTAAAGCATTCCAGAGTTATTACCATATAAAGTGCCATTGGTCAGAATTGAAAAAAATTACCTGGTCAAGAAAATGTAAACAGGCTTTGATCTGAAGGAGTTAAGAAACTAGCTTTAATTTTTCATTTATACCCACTTCTATCTTTGGGAACCACACTTATCAGATGAATTGCTTCTAACAGATGAAGCATGCTGCTGGCCACATCATTTGGAAAGAAAATAAATAGAGGGACTACAATACATATACACAATGCTTTGTATTTAAATCAAATATTTCAGTAAGATCAACCCTGGTTAGCTGTCTATGGACATGTAGGTCATAGAAAGTTGAATAAAATGATACTTTGATATCTGTGATTAGATGTCTTATTTTAGAGTAATCCACATTTGTCTTAATATATAAATGAGCTGTTAAAATCTATGAGTCAAAAATGGATCTCCCCTTGATCTGCCATCAGAGCTTATTTTAAATAACAAGGGTAATGACCAGTGTGAGACATGTAATGACTGACAGTCTGCTCTCCTGATCTACATGTCTCACATTGGTAACTCTGACTTTAATATAAAATAAGCTCTGGAGGCAAATTCTAAAGCGGGCTTTACACGCTGCGACATCGCTAATGCAGAGTCGTTGGGGTCACGGAATTCGTGACGCACATCCGGCCGCATTAGCGATGCCGTTGCGTGTGACACCGATAAGCGATTTTGCATAGGCCTTGCTATCAGAGTTTCTGTCCCTACGTAGCGTGCAGTGGGGGTACGGCTTGGCAGCCCGCCTGATCTAATAGTATGGGCGTCACCTAATAGGCTGCGGGTTTGTGACTGTGCGTCTGCTAGTGTGAACAGTGCTCTATGCAAGCCACCAGTGTGCAGTTTTACCATCCAGCCATCACCTCCTCCATATTTGGAAGTGCGTGTGAATGGCTCCACCTGCACCTGTGTTGCCTCCACCTAGTGGGGGTTTAGCTGTATCCTGCTGGAGTGGTAGTAGTCTTTTGGCCTGAGCCATATACAGCTGCAATTCCATCTTGCTGTAAGTAATGATATTTTCTTTTTTGCTTTTTTATATTATATGTAGTGTAGGGACCTACAAGCATGAGGTTCCCGTGACGAGGGTTGTAGGCTTACGTCTTATGGCCATAACGCTAACAAAAAACCTCAAACGTTTTTGTACAGGATACAGCCAGGCCCCTTTTTGTTAGGCCTTGCTATCAGAGTTTCTGTCCCTACGTAGCGTGCAGTGGGGGTACGGCTTGGCAGCCCGCCTGATCTAATAGTATGGGCGTCACCTAATAGGCTGCGGGTTTGTGACTGTGCGTCTGCTAGTGTGAACAGTGCTCTATGCAAGCCACCAGTGTGCAGTTTTACCATCCAGTCATCACCTCCTCCATATTTGGAAGTGCGTGTGAATGGCTCCACCTGCACCTGTGTTGCCTCCACCTAGTGGGGGTTTAGCTGTATCCTGCTGGAGTGGTAGTAGTCTTTTGGCCTGAGCCATATACAGCTGCAATTCCATCTTGCTGTAAGTAATGATATTTTCTTTTTTGCTTTTTTATATTATATGTAGTGTAGGGACCTACAAGCATGAGGTTCCCGTGACGAGGGTTGTAGGCTTACGTCTTATGGCCATAACGCTAACAAAAAACCTCAAACGTTTTTGTACAGGATACAGCCAGGCCCCTTTTTGTTAGGCCTTGCTATCAGAGTTTCTGTCCCTACGTAGCGTGCAGTGGGGGTACGGCTTGGCAGCCCGCCTGATCTAATAGTATGGGCGTCACCTAATAGGCTGCGGGTTTGTGACTGTGCGTCTGCTAGTGTGAACAGTGCTCTATGCAAGCCACCAGTGTGCAGTTTTACCATCCAGCCATCACCTCCTCCATATTTGGAAGTGCGTGTGAATGGCTCCACCTGCACCTGTGTTGCATCCACCTAGTGGGGGTTTAGCTGTATCCTGCTGGAGTGGTAGTAGTCTTTTGGCCTGAGCCATATACAGCTGCAATTCCATCTTGCTGTAAGTAATGATATTTTCTTTTTTGCTTTTTTATAAAATCGCTAATCGGCGACATGGGGGTCCATTCTCAAATCTCGTTACTGCAGCAGTAACGAGGTTGTTCCTCGTTCCTGCGGCAGCACACATCGCTGCGTGTGACGCCGCAGGAACGAGGAAGCTCCCCTTACCTGCCTCCCGGCCGCTATGAGGGAGGAAGGAGGTGGGCGGGATGTTACGTCCCGCTCAGCTCCGCCCCTCCGCTGCTATTGGGCGGCGGTTCAGTGACGTCGCTGTGACGCCGCACGGACCGCCCCCTTAGAAAGGAGGCGGTTCGCCCGTCACAGCGACGTCGCCGGACAGGTATGTATGTGTGACGGCTCTGGGCGATGTTGTGCGGCACGGGCAGCGATTTGCCCGTGTCGCGCAACAGATGGGGGCGGGTACCCACACTAGCGATATCGGGACCGATATCACAGTGTGTAAAGTAGCCTTAAGGGAGATTTGTGTGCAACTCATAGATCGTATCAGCTCATTTACATATTAAGAAAAATGTAGATTTCTCAGTAACCATTGAATCTCGGATATCAAGGTATCATTTTTTTCAACTTTCTATGATCCACCGACCCATGCAGATAGCTTAGGAGAGTTGATCCTACAGATGCTTTTTAAATCAATGTGTAGCCGTGTCTTACTTATTTCTACAACAGTAGTCTTCTTTAAAGTACTCTTCCATACAATAGGTGAAGGAGCTTTACACAGTTGTTGCAGGGTCAGACTCATTAATTTTGTGATTGCAAATTTCAACTCTGTCAATAAATGTATCCAGGATCATTGATAGTCTTTTAAAATAGATGTTTCAATACTATAGACATGTCCTAATCTCGCAGTGTTAACAACTACCGTAACTATTGCCATTTCAATATATTTAACAACACCCAAGACAGTCACAACAGACTTCAATGAAGTGAAAGGCAACAACTTCAGGAACATATAAAAACGACAAAAAAGAGAAGTCTTTGGATTTGCCTCATATACCATTATATCCCATGGCCCAAAAACCACCAACAACAATGCAAATTGCACATAGAAAAATCTTTAATTGATTGGGTCAAGCATATAATTTTACATGGGATATAAAACATTATAACAGGTAAGGAGGTAAAAAGACACATGAGAGCGAACAAGAAATCCCCATGTGAGGCTGCATGGATCTAGCAGGGTAAACACAAGGGTATATTCCCAGCAGGGCCAGTGTAAGTGCCTTCACAGCAAACAGATTCAATGTGAAAGACAGAGCAGTACTAAGTAAAGAATCATAGGCACATTTACCCAAACACATAGCCCGGCAAGGAATCCACCAAATGTAAAACTCACATGCAGACGCACAGGGGGAGCAGTCCCAATACGTATTTCGTGATGACTTCCTCAGGGGACCGTGGACAAAGGAGGGGAATGGACAAATTTATACACTAGTGTATATCAAATCATTTGCAGCACCTGTCACGGCTGCAGAGCTAAAGCACACTGAGCAGGTGTGGGCGGCTACTCCAGCATCACCTGGGCTAGGGAAAACCCTATGATGACGTCACTTTTACCCAGAAGACGCTTCAGGGAGAGCCGTACACACTGCACATGTGCAGAGCCGCAAACAGGAAGTAAAGCTGCAAATGCCATGTCTACTCCTGGCAGAAGAAAGGGCAAATCGCATTAGGAATCACAGATAATATAGAACACTGTACAGGGACAAGAATATATACAATTACATCATAATAGCATCCAAAAAAGATGTACATGAAAGACATTAACACTGTTTATACAATATCAGATATAACAACATTTTCATCAATAAAACAGAGTCTAATAAAGAATCACATATGGAGGACATGAGCGTATTGTATTCCTTCCCAGATCATGTTCAATGCAGACGGACCACCAGGTTAATGACACAGAAAGATATGCACCAAGGGTACAAAGTAAAAAACTGTAAAGAAAAAGAGACATAAAGGGAGTCCAGTTAAAAAATTTTTTAAAAACCATTATATACAGAGCAGATTCAGTGCAGGGAACCCGCAGCCAAAACCAATTACACCCTATAACGGGAACCACATCAACCGCAGATGAGATCAACTGATTTATAAATAGGAAATAAAGGTCTGCCTCTCATTCAATCCCCGAGGGACCACTGTGTCAAGGAGAAATATCCAGCGACATTCCACCCGTGCCAACGCCTTATGGATGTTACCACCCCTCAGTCCAAGGTGCACACGGTCAATCCCCCTCACCTTAAAACTTGAGGGGTCAGACCCATGATACAACCTAAAATGGCGGGGGATGGTCTTAAGGGAATCAACATCCTCAGATTTCGCTTGTTTGGCAGCGATGATATCTCTAATATGCTCCCTCGTCCGGACCCGTAATTCACGACTAGTGAGTCCGACATATATTAAGTCACAGGCACACGTGGCGTAATAAATTACGCCCGTGCTACTGCAAGAAATATATTGTCGGATCTCAAATGTTTTGGAGCCGTCCGAGGAAGTAAAGGATGTTGCCCTGAGGATGTTCCCATGACGACACGCAATGCATGAGCCACATGGATATGATCCACAGATAGGACGTCCCATCATGAATGGTGGTTTCTTTTGTGCCACATAATGGCTTTGGACCAACATGTCGCGCAGGCTTCGGCCCCGACATGCCGTCATGAGGGGTCGGTCGGGAAGCATATCTTTCAGCACTGGTTCTGTTTGTAAAACAGACCAGTGTTTAGTTAATATGCCACGGATGTGGTCCCATTGGCGGTTGAATGAGGAAATAAAGCGCACCTTAGATTCAGCAGGCTTCGTCTTGTCAGGATTAAAACGCAAAAGTAGTTGGTCTCTTGAAGCTGCTTTAGCGCGTCTATAGGCCTTTTTAATGGATCTGGCACTGTAGCCCCTCTCCCTGAACCTATCACGCATCTCACTGGCTCGACCCTCAAATGTATCCGTCTCTGAGCAAATCCGTTTAAGGCGGATAAATTGCCCGGTAGGGATCGCATTGATGGTAGATTGTGGATGGCCAGAAGATGCATGTAACAGGGCATTCACAGAGGAGGGTTTCCGATAAATGTCAGTGGTCAGAAGACCCTGATCATTAATGGAAATACCAATATCCAAAAAATCAACCCTAGACGGATCAGCCTGATAGGTGAGATAGATGTTATAGGAGTTGGAGTTCAAGTGGCGCACAAAGCCCTCAAGCTCCAGGGCGGTCCCCCCCCAGATGACAAAGATGTCATCAATGAAGCGGAGCCAGCACTGCACATGGGAGCTAGCCGGCACGCCGTCGCCGAAAACCTCCCTCTCCCAGTAACCCAGGAAGAGGTTTGCGTACGAAGGCGCGCACGCCGCCCCCATCGCAGTGCCGCGCCGCTGGAGGAAGAACCGCTCACCGAAGGTGAAGGCATTGTGCGTCAGTACGAACTCCAACAATTCCAGAATCAGGTGTTGTAATGGTGGTGCCCAGTTACTCATACCCAGGAAATACTCAACTGCCTGCAGGCCATGCTCATGACAGATGTTGGTATATAAGGTCTCAACATCCAGAGTCGCCAGCAAAATCCCACGCTCAACTGTCAGGCCATTAATCCTCCTAAGGACGTCCGAAGTGTCTCTAACATGGGAGGGCAGCGTCTCAACCAGAGGTTGGAGATAAAAATCAATAAATTTGCATACTGCATCGCATAGCCCTCCGATGCCAGAGACAATCGGACGTCCAGGGGGAACCCGAGGGTTTTTATGTATTTTAGGCAAAAGGTAGAACGTGGGCGTTACTGGCATATCTGGAAGGAGACCATCATACATCTTCTTAGTAATGGTACCCGAGGCAAGAGCATTCTCGAGTATGAGAGTCAACTGGGTCAGGAAACCATTAGTTGGATTGGAGGGGAGCATCTGGTAGAAGTCTGTATTTCTCAATTGTTTGTACACCTCACGCTCATACATGGCAGAAGGCCAAACCACCACGTTACCCCCCTTGTCCGCTGGTTTAATGATTACTCCCTCTAGTTTCCTCAGTTCCTCGAGGGCTCGCTGATGTTTAACAGCAAGGTTATTATTATTTGTTCTCTTAGAGAGGGATCTCAGGTCACCCATAACTAAGTCATGGAAGACTTGTACCTGAGGACACAGCGAAAACGGGGGGAACGTGGTGGAGCGCGGATACAAACGTGTAGGAAAAATATTATCCAACTCACCAGATGCCTGTCCCTCCAATTCCTCAAGTGTCCGCACAGCCTCCTCCTCCCTCTCGACGGTGCAAGGGTTCAGGCTCGGTCCTCTAGCATGTATTTTATGGAGGACCACCTTTCTGAGGAACAGATTCAGGTCCTTAGCGACTGTAAAAAGATCAAAATTACAATCAGGTACAAAGGTTAAACCTAGTTTTAGGACCTCAATCTGGTCAGTAGTCAATTGGACCTGAGATAGGTTAATCACCTCCAGTTGGTTGGAATTGCCCTTCTTTGGAATTGCTCCCAAGGTGGATTTTCCAAGGGCTGGTGATGTTTTCTCGGGTCTATTTTTACCCGAAAAACCTCTCGTTACAGGTCTAGATGAGGCCTGAGATGTAGAACTTTCATCCTCCACTGAGGAGATGGAGGAGGCTGACACGGAATGAGGGAGTCCGACAAAATTTCTCCTCCGACGTGTTGTCCCTTTCCACCGATACACCTGCTGATTCTTATAATCAGTAACATCACGTTGATATTTTTTTGTTTTATTAGAGACCAACTCCTTTTCCCACTTGACAAATTCCTTATTCATTGTCTCGTGGAAATTAGATAGCTCAGCGGGGGTGAGTTCCTTCGTGGTACGGTCTTGTAGAACAGAAATCTCTTCATCAATGGCACGGAGAGAGGCCTCATTATTGTTAATAAGAAGCCCCATAAAGGACCTGGAGCAAGCAGTAGCTGCTTCCTCCCAGTCCCTTTTGAACGTCTCATCCGTGACATTAAATGAGGGAAAGACCTGTACCCTAAGACCTCTGGGTATTAACCCCCGATCAACATAGCGCTGCATAAATGCCTTGTTCCACCAGAGTCTCATTCTGCGGTTGAACAATACTTTGATTTGGCTGCAAAGTTCCCTGTGACTTCTTGAATCCGCTGAATTGTCCACTTCGCCCTCTGTGTCAAAAACCTGGTTTAATTGAGTTTGCCACGCGGATTCACGGGCTTTAAAGTCCATGCTGCTTGGAAAAATGACTGTGAAAAAACACAGAAAGAGACTGCCATGTATGAGCGTGAGGTGTACAAACAATTGAGAAATACAGACTTCTACCAGATGCTCCCCTCCAATCCAACTAATGGTTTCCTGACCCAGTTGACTCTCATACTCGAGAATGCTCTTGCCTCGGGTACCATTACTAAGAAGATGTATGATGGTCTCCTTCCAGATATGCCAGTAACGCCCACGTTCTACCTTTTGCCTAAAATACATAAAAACCCTCGGGTTCCCCCTGGACGTCCGATTGTCTCTGGCATCGGAGGGCTATGCGATGCAGTATGCAAATTTATTGATTTTTATCTCCAACCTCTGGTTGAGACGCTGCCCTCCCATGTTAGAGACACTTCGGACGTCCTTAGGAGGATTAATGGCCTGACAGTTGAGCGTGGGATTTTGCTGGCGACTCTGGATGTTGAGACCTTATATACCAACATCTGTCATGAGCATGGCCTGCAGGCAGTTGAGTATTTCCTGGGTATGAGTAACTGGGCACCACCATTACAACACCTGATTCTGGAATTGTTGGAGTTCGTACTGACGCACAATGCCTTCACCTTCGGTGAGCGGTTCTTCCTCCAGCGGCGCGGCACTGCGATGGGGGCGGCGTGCGCGCCTTCGTACGCAAACCTCTTCCTGGGTTACTGGGAGAGGGAGGTTTTCGGCGACGGCGTGCCGGCTAGCTCCCATGTGCAGTGCTGGCTCCGCTTCATTGATGACATCTTTGTCATCTGGGGGGGGACCGCCCTGGAGCTTGAGGGCTTTGTGCGCCACTTGAACTCCAACTCCTATAACATCTATCTCACCTATCAGGCTGATCCGTCTAGGGTTGATTTTTTGGATATTGGTATTTCCATTAATGATCAGGGTCTTCTGACCACTGACATTTATCGGAAACCCTCCTCTGTGAATGCCCTGTTACATGCATCTTCTGGCCATCCACAATCTACCATCAATGCGATCCCTACCGGGCAATTTATCCGCCTTAAACGGATTTGCTCAGAGACGGATACATTTGAGGGTCGAGCCAGTGAGATGCGTGATAGGTTCAGGGAGAGGGGCTACAGTGCCAGATCCATTAAAAAGGCCTATAGACGCGCTAAAGCAGCTTCAAGAGACCAACTACTTTTGCGTTTTAATCCTGACAAGACGAAGCCTGCTGAATCTAAGGTGCGCTTTATTTCCTCATTCAACCGCCAATGGGACCACATCCGTGGCATATTAACTAAACACTGGTCTGTTTTACAAACAGAACCAGTGCTGAAAGATATGCTTCCCGACCGACCCCTCATGACGGCACGTCGGGGCCGAAGCCTGCGCGACATGTTGGTCCAAAGCCATTATGTGGCACAAAAGAAACCACCATTCATGATGGGACGTCCTATCTGTGGATCATATCCATGTGGCTCATGCATTGCGTGTCGTCATGGGAACATCCTCAGGGCAACATCCTTTACTTCCTCGGACGGCTCCAAAACATTTGAGATCCGACAATATATTTCTTGCAGTAGCACGGGCGTAATTTATTACGCCACGTGTGCCTGTGACTTAATATATGTCGGACTCACTAGTCGTGAATTACGGGTCCGGACGAGGGAGCATATTAGAGATATCATCGCTGCCAAACAAGCGAAATCTGAGGATGTTGATTCCCTTAAGACCATCCCCCGCCATTTTAGGTTGTATCATGGGTCTGACCCCTCAAGTTTTAAGGTGAGGGGGATTGACCGTGTGCACCTTGGACTGAGGGGTGGTAACATCCATAAGGCGTTGGCACGGGTGGAATGTCGCTGGATATTTCTCCTTGACACAGTGGTCCCTCGGGGATTGAATGAGAGGCAGACCTTTATTTCCTATTTATAAATCAGTTGATCTCATCTGCGGTTGATGTGGTTCCCGTTATAGGGTGTAATTGGTTTTGGCTGCGGGTTCCCTGCACTGAATCTGCTCTGTATATAATGGTTTTTAAAAAAAATTTTAACTGGACTCCCTTTATGTCTCTTTTTCTTTACAGTTTTTTACTTTGTACCCTTGGTGCATATCTTTCTGTGTCATTAACCTGGTGGTCCGTCTGCATTGAACATGATCTGGGAAGGAATACAATACGCTCATGTCCTCCATATGTGATTCTTTATTAGACTCTGTTTTATTGATGAAAATGTTGTTATATCTGATATTGTATAAACAGTGTTAATGTCTTTCATGTACATCTTTTTTGGATGCTATTATGATGTAATTGTATATATTCTTGTCCCTGTACAGTGTTCTATATTATCTGTGATTCCTAATGCGATTTGCCCTTTCTTCTGCCAGGAGTAGACATGGCATTTGCAGCTTTACTTCCTGTTTGCGGCTCTGCACATGTGCAGTGTGTACGGCTCTCCCTGAAGCGTCTTCTGGGTAAAAGTGACGTCATCATAGGGTTTTCCCTAGCCCAGGTGATGCTGGAGTAGCCGCCCACGCCTGCTCAGTGTGCTTTAGCTCTGCAGCCGTGACAGGTGCTGCAAATGATTTGATATACACTAGTGTATAAATTTGTCCATTCCCCTCCTTTGTCCACGGTCCCCTGAGGAAGTCATCACGAAATACGTATTGGGACTGCTCCCCCTGTGCGTCTGCATGTGAGTTTTACATTTGGTGGATTCCTTGCCGGGCTATGTGTTTGGGTAAATGTGCCTATGATTCTTTACTTAGTACTGCTCTGTCTTTCACATTGAATCTGTTTGCTGTGAAGGCACTTACACTGGCCCTGCTGGGAATATACCCTTGTGTTTACCCTGCTAGATCCATGCAGCCTCACATGGGGATTTCTTGTTCGCTCTCATGTGTCTTTTTACCTCCTTACCTGTTATAATGTTTTATATCCCATGTAAAATTATATGCTTGACCCAATCAATTAAAGATTTTTCTATGTGCAATTTGCATTGTTGTTGGTGGTTTTTGGGCCATGGGATATAATGGTATATGAGGCAAATCCAAAGACTTCTCTTTTTTGTCGTTTTTATACCATTTCAATATATGTTGATTGCAAAAGATCAATGATAAAAGTGTAACCACACTTGAATGATTCAAGGAAGTGTTGGCATCAGAAATATGAATATTTGGGAGATACTCCTTGGATCAAAAAAATGTCTATTGTAGACTGTCACTAGCAACCAGTTATGAAGTCTGCAGTGCTGCCAATATAAAGTAATGCTTCTTCAATGTGTTCTTTAACACTAGAACTACTGAGGTAGTCATTTTGATTACTTTGCACTATATATTTCTATATAGGTGTCACGAGTCCAGTAGTTCTAGTGTTAAGCAGCAAGTCCCTTTTTACTGATTGATAAGTGTATAGTGCAGCCAATATAAAGCAATGTTTTTTTATTGTATACTTTAAAGTGTAATAATAAGTTGTTGCTCCTATGGATTGGTCAGAGTAAAGCATTGGGTTAGTGTCATCAGTAGAGATGAGCAAAACTGAGGTTTTGTTTTCAAACCAAACACCAACTAAAAAACACAGGGCTCGGGTTTGGAGTTTGAATGCTTTACGTGCGAACTTAACTTGCGCGAGCAACGCTGTGGTCAGATACACTTGGTGCTCAGCCTTGTGCGAGTTGCTTGTAGAGTTTAAACTACTCGAGCTGGGGGCAACAACAATGTGATTGGATGTAGTGTACCACAAAAAAAAAGGTTGAAAAAGCCAGCCCACCCTCCCCCGGAAGTGGTCTGCTTATGGCTGGCTGTATGTGGGCGAAGACTGAAACTGCCAATCAGTGTTTCCAAACCTTATCGTGCAATGTTCGGTCACATAGAGGTTTAGTTCATTTGCGGCCAGCAAACCGAGCCTCCATAGGTTTGCTCATCTTTAGTCATCACGCTGTTCCACACCTACTAGTTGCATGAAAGAGACATAAAAACTCTTGCTTTCCAGCCAGTAAAGATAATACATATGCTATTGATGCAGAAAG
Organism: Anomaloglossus baeobatrachus; assembly: GCF_048569485.1. NCBI lineage: Eukaryota > Metazoa > Chordata > Amphibia > Anura > Aromobatidae > Anomaloglossus > Anomaloglossus baeobatrachus. Next base: position 604,235,083 of record NC_134355.1, on the reverse strand, counting down.
AGATAAAGAAAATCTGTGTAGCACAACAGAGGAAAACAGCTGCACCATAGATAGATAGCAAGTGTGGATGAGTAATATTTTATATTATGCTGCAGTGCTCCAAGGCTTAAAAGGGGTAAACAAAAATGAAGGTAAAAAGCTCCTACTAAAATGGCATTCAGTCTAGTTTTTCGTAGGTGAAAGATCAGCCAGCCTTCATGAGAAAGTACTGACATAAGAAGACAGTGAGAATTTGTCACCACAGAGGGAAGCATCAAAGCTTATTCCTAACTGTGAAGATGATATTCACCAAAGATGTAAGACGTTTTCCTTCCAAGAGGAGCAAAGAGTATGAACACAAGTGAGGGATTAATGGACCACTGGTTGGGTCTATGAGAGGGCTATTGTTACGGGGGGCTGTCTGATAATAAAACCTAAAGGAATGTCAGACAGTCAGGGTCCACCGTGCAAAGACTCTGTTGCAGAGTATGGCAGAGGATAAGGGGTATATAAGTGTGCCACTGTAAAAAATAATAGCACAAGTGCAGAGTGCAATACCTCTGTTAAACTCACAGAGGAATATAATTTAGAAAATAAAGCAATTCCTCCCTTACTTGGAGGGTGTGTGGAATGGTCTCTGTTAAAGATCACAGAGACAAAAGCAGTGAGTGTGAAATGGCACCTACCTAGGTCTAGTGGTGCCAGGAGACGGACAGCAACGTAAGCCGCACAAAGCTCCTACCTGTGTTCGCTCCACTAGTGTGCGAGGACACGAACCACTAGATATGGCACCTGCCTAGGTCTGCTCTTCTAGTGGTGCAAAAGAGACGGACAGCAGCGTAAGCCGCACAAAGCTCCTACCTGTGTTCGCTCCACTAGTGTGCGAGGACACGAACCACTAGATATGGCACCTGCCTAGGTCCGCTCTTCTAGTGGTGCAAAAGAGACGGACAGCAGCATAAGCCACACAAAGCTCCTACCTCTGTTTGCTCCCCTAGTGTGCGAGGATACGAACAACTGCCAGACACAGTATAAGGAACGTTACCCTAGCGGCAACGTCCACCTACGAGTAGAATCACAAGGCCCAGCCGGACCATGTGCCTCAGGCACCTGCCTATGTCTGCTCCACTAAGAGGTAAGGATACGGACTGAAGCCGAAGCTGTAAGGTATAAGAACGCTACCCTGCCGGTAGCGCTCACCTAACAAACAGAGAGATGCCTAGAGGGACGTGCACAGGGCGTCTACCCTCTTGCATGAACCAAGAGGACTGAGCGCCGCGCGGCGTGCGTCAGGGTCTTATATAGACTCTGTGTCTCATCCAAGATGGAGGACACCAGAGCCAATCCGCTGCCAGAATGACAGCAATGACGTCACGCTGGCCTATCACTGAGCAAAGCGTCACAAGCACATGACCAGCGACCAATCGGCATATAAGGTGTCAGAGACATGTGACCACGTGTCACAAGCACATGACCAGTGGCCAATCAGCTTAGAAGGTGTCAGAGACATGTGACCTCGTGCCAGCGATGATGTCATCCGCACATGTGCAATGGCTCCAAGATAGGACTTAGTCTCCAGCGCTTGCACATGTGCAGTAGCAAGAAATCCGGACATAGTCTCCAGAGCCACAGCAACCGTAACAGCTATGATAAGCACAGTGAATTTATGAAGAAATGTACAACAATGAAACACAGCCTTTGTCAGATTTCGGAAATGGGTGCAAGAACAGAGGCATATAAGTCACAAGTGTCAGTAAAGTGACTCAGGTGAAAGTCCACTGTTACATTTTCCTTTTGTCTAACTCTTGTGGGACTGATAAAACCCTTATTGATCAAGGGTTCAGTAGTCGCACCCACGGTGCAGGAGTTAAACTGTTATTCGTCGCCGGGTCGGTGATGTTGGGTCCTGCATGCCCTGCCCGGCTTCGTGGCCTTGAGGTGTACAATAAAAGGGAATGAGGAGGATGGGTGGTGGAGAGGATGAGGGTAATAGTGGATGAGGGTGAGGAGGAGGATTGTCTCATGATGCCACCTGCAGTACACGGCCAGGGAATTAGCTGCCACTGCTGTCGTTGTCCTCCGAGGCGGATGGTCGTAGCAGCCAAGATGGTTCTGCTATCCACAGATGAGAGGAGCACGGGGCGACAGCGTCGGCAATCAAAAGGCTGAGTCAGCTGCTGCGGTTCCAGGTATTTTATTCACTGTCTTTAGATTACCCGGGAGGTACTGGTCACCATCGTGGTGGGCTCCAACCAATCCCAGTTAAGTTAAAGGTAGCCACTGGTATTTTAAAAGTATCCCTTCTAAGAGTTGCCCCTCCAGGAGTGAGGAACCCGAGCAGAGTGTCCCGCTCCAAGCCTCAGGCCCCGTGAAGGAAGAGAAGTGTTGTCTTGTCACCAGAACTGAAGTCCCGACTTGACTGAAGCTTGTGTATAGGCTGCTCCTACTTCTACCCCAAGTGGTGCTCGCCCTCCAGGTGGTTGTCCTAGTAACCGGAAAAGTCCCATGCTTCATGATTGCCACCCCCCTATCTATTAATGAATCAGAGAAGGAAAAACTGGGCACTATCCACACTCAGCGGTTAATAGCACACCGTGTAGTTCATTAATCCAGTCAATGCCCGTCAAATCCATCCATATGGTTGAATACTGGCAGCAGGAAAAATATCCGAGGTGCTCATTTGAAAGAAAAAAACACTTTCTAAACAAGAAAATATTAGAACGAAAGGCACTCACCAAAGTAGTTGTGTCAAAACAACCTTTTATTCCATCGACTGGTTACAAATGAAGGCACGGGGGAGGGGGGTACACACGGCACATCGGACCAATGTGGACCCGTGGAAGCGTTGAACAAAGACGCGAAACGGCCATCGTCCAACATGCCCTGTGTACCCCCTTCCCTGTGCCTTCACTTGTAACCTGTCTATGGAATAAAAGGGTTTTTTGACACAACTAAGCCGGTGAGTGCCTTTCGTTCTACTATTTTCTTGTGCACCCCCCTATCTACCCTAGTCCAGTCCCCAGTGAGAAGGCACCTAAGCTGTATCTAATGTGGAATGTGGAAACACCGGTGCTTAACCTCCTCCTCAAATGAGCTGCAGTACCCTGTGGTGACTGAAGCCTCAGGGGCGCCACACAATTACTTATGAAATTCATGTAAGTATAGTATTGAAAAAAATAGTTTAGATGAACTTTGAGTGTTCATATTTTGTTTGAATGTACAAAAACTGCAGAAATGTAAGACAAAACTTTGGACTTCAACACTTTTATCTTCTTGATGAAAAGTACTTTGGGAATACTTCCTTTTTTTAAAATATTTTTTTTTCAATCTACATTATGTTTTGGCCGATTATTATCACTTCTTTTAATACCAAACTGCAGAATTTAATCACATTACAAAAAAATGTGTCCTCATGAGTAATAGATATCAAGGCGCCAGATAATATCAAATTGCACCTTAAAATTGGAATTTATTGTCAAGTGTGAATGAAAAGATTTAATTTGCATAGCAATGACACAGAATGAGTCAGGAGGCAATATAAGATCAAGTACCAAATATTTATGCTGTTTAGTTGGAAAATGAATATACCCCTGGAGCCTGCACAATTAAAAAAAAAATTCTGATGTTAAGAAAGAACGACTGTTCTGCATGTTCTTAGGACTCCAGATCACATTCCACTTAGTGCATATTTATTGCATCCAGTATGTGACATTTTATGGCCCAGCGCAAATGTAATTAACCTGTGAATTTAACAAGGTTCTAAAGGGCTGCTAAGTTATACAATTGCTATTGACTTTTAACCATCTTATCGATGCACTGCGCAAGGTAAAGAAGATACAAAAGACTTATCCATCTACATTTCTAAACATAAAGTCAATATGCATCTGAAGTAAATTAAGTCCTTGAACAACCAGGAGGCTGAAGACTCTAAAATCTGAATGCAATTATCTTTGCTAAATAAAATCATTTGTCTAAAGTTTTGTAATAAAAAAAAATGCATAGAAAGAAGTCACAAAAGAGTTAAAATTAAAATAAATGATGAACATTATGACTAGAGATGAGCGATCTTGCCAAGGGTTGGATCATCAGGATTGCCGAGCCTGGCCGAGATCGACGATCCGATCGTCAATCCTAGCCGATCTGATCCTTTATCCTAGCTGAACCCATTAAATTCAATAGGAGGCAAAAGTGATGTGTTGTAAAATGTTGTAAAGGGACTGTAAAATATGTAAGTAAAAAGGAAAAAAGGGAGTAAAGCTGTGGGGACTCGGTAAGTTAACCTCACCTCAGGCAAGGTCACTGAATTCATAGACCTGTATCTTCTGGTAGAAAATCACGTTTTTTTGCCAAGAGATCCAGATTTGGTGGGGAAATTTCTACAGCATATTACTGTACACAATGTACACCTCCTGGCAAAAAAAACACACCAAAACACCATGCAGTTTTGATGCGATAGTGATGCAATTTTTTGCCAGGAGGTGTAGATTTGGTGCAGGAATATGCACAAAAACAGTTTTAGGCCTCCAACACACATCCATTAAAAACATGCACATGCCACGAGACACGTATTTTCCCTGCGTGTTGCGTGTGGTAAGTACGTGTCTTGGGTACATGCGGTCCACATGTGTTCTCCGTGTGCTATCCATGATAGCACACGGAGAACCGGTAATTTGCATACTCACGTGGTCCGCGCTGCTGTTCAAGGTTCTGATCTTCGGCTCCAGCTCCACCCACTCCCCACTGACGCTGCTTCCGGCTAAGCGGAGGGGCGGAGATTAGCGCCCGTGACAGCACGCCTACCTCCTTTACACGCTCATAACGAGCGGCGGCCGACAGGAACATTTTGCAGCGGAAGAATCTGCAGGGCTGGTGGAGGTGAGTATGAGTTTCTTTATTTTTAAATTAATGACACATGTTCTCTGGCGCGTGTCACATGGAACCACATCCACACTATATCCGTGTGGTACGGGTGCGGGCCGTGTGACATCCGTGCTGCCGGAGAATATGTGGACATATCAGCGTGAGAAAATCACAGACGCATGTAAGTACGAAACGGACACACATTCCGTTCCAAAATACTTACGTGTGTCCAAACAATAATGAAAACATAGGTCCACGTGTCTCTGTGCCGCTTGTACGTGAAAAAACTGCCAAACACGTACCGGCGGCACGGATGTGTGTCTTAGGCCTTAGTGCCATTTTGGTGTGGTTTTCACCCACAGGGGTGTGATACCACGGAAAGCATGCAAACGCCCACGGGGCTATGCAATGCCCAGGGGACTAGACCCTCTTCTATTTAAATAGGGAACATGTAAGTAATACAATGTTTTTTTTTATAAAATCATATTACACAATATTACAACACAGGGATGGGTAGGAAGGGTTTCTAGGCCACATCACCCTGCTTGTAGGTCAGAATGACTATGGGACCTGACAGGCTCCCTTTAAATGCCACAGATGGGACAACCCTTTAAGGCATATACTATATTCTGGTCAGCTAAAGGCCATGTAAATAAATAAATCAAATATGTCACATTGCATGTGTACATTTTCATATATTCAGCATCTCCCTATATTGTTACAAAACTGTCATATATTTCTTGTGCTTTTAGATAAAAGTGTACATTAACCTATTACTTTACTGCACACAAAGAAAAAAACTGTATAGAGATTTACATATTATGGGATCAATACTTATTTCATATTTTGTGTCACTGACCTGATCAGATGGTGAATAACATTTGTTTACCATTTTCATCTGCAAAACAAAAACGTAAGAAAAAAATTAATTCACCTAATTAAAAAGTGAATTTAAGTATATCAGTGTGAACATTGCCCAAAGAGTATATGCAACAATTAACGCGTTTTATATACGAGGAAAGTCATATTCAACAGAGAATGGAGAAGAAAAAACTGTAAAAACATTTAATGATGTTTGTTTTTGAAATTCCTAAATGGCCTGGCCTCTTCCTTGACGTTCTGGGTGACCTTGCGCTTAACCTACCCTTTGTGCTGTCTGTAACATTCAGTGTCCAGGTTATAGATGTATTAAGCCGCCTTCCACTAATATAATTTTATCATTTTACTCCTTAGACCATAGTAAAAGGCAAGAAAGGTAACACAGAAATATTCTTAAGATTACATTCACGTGCATTTTTTCAGCACTGTAAAATTTTACCTTTTTGATGTATGAGATATGAGTAATAAAATGACTGAGAATTTATGAATTTTTATTCACACATCGTTTTAGTGACTGCTACAGATTTGTAGAATTATTAGACCATGCTGAGTTTTTTTTTTTGCCTGTGGGTTTTGTTAGACAGTATCTTTCTTCCTTCATTGGCGTAAAGAGGATCTGTCACGTAAGACTGTTTTCCTGTTTAAGGGGGAATAGTATAACGACAAGTTTGCATTTCTATGAAGCCAAAGAGCACAAAAAATATTGTCAGAAAAAAGAATAAATTGATTTACAGTATATTTATTTTCAGTGGAAAACTATTTAGGCAGAATGGAGGCAAAGCAGAGCCATGGACGTAGTGACCCATGACTCTCCTTTGCAGGGCAACATAGGGTTAATATACCTGTAGAGTGCAGAGCGGGCTTTTCTGGGGTCAATAGTTTAAGGGGTGGGTTATAAGGTCCAGGGGGTGGTTAGAAGGGGTGGGAATGTATATATAGATACAGCGGAGGAGGGGGTGCCATCATAAGAGCATGTGGTACCAACAGACAACTCCCACCCTTTAGTTAATATTTTGGAGAGTAGCAAGGGTAATGGTTTCTGGAATTTTTTTCTTGTGTCATTTCAGCAAATGGTGGTGAGGGGGGGTTCTTTGAGTTAGTGGAAAAGTTAGGGTGGGAGTGGTACATCGAGTGGATGGTGACCACCCTCCCGCCCTCCCACACTATAGTTAATGTGGGGAGTAATGGTTTCTGGAATTTTTTTCTTGTGTCATTTTGGTGAACGGTGGTGAGGGGGGTTCTTGTAGTTTGTGGAAAAGTTCGGCTGGGGAGGTGGTACATAGGGTGGATGGTGACCACCCTCCCCCAGTTATTTGGACTGGTAATTGCCTGGCAGACTTTGGGGCTCTCTATGGGGGTCCCTTGAGAGTCGGTGGTAGGGATAAGGTATTCTGGCAACAGAGGTGCCCCCGAGCTTGTAGTCGCGGCTGGGGGCAAAACGTTGGATGGTTGATATATATTATTTGGTTGTCCATCAGGTGTTTGGGGCTCCAAAAATCTCCCTTGCATGTAAACAGTTATTTATTATTGTTAAGTTTGTTAATAAAAGGGCCGGTTTAGCTAATTTATCCAAAAGTGTTGTTATGTGTTCATTTAAGGGAATTCGGGAACGGGGGTTTAATTGAAGTTAGGGGGTTAAACATGAGGCATGGAAACATCTGCAATAAGGCAGTCAAGTATTTTGGGCTAATGAATATTTCCTAATCTATAGTCTCAGCTGAATAAAAAATAAAGTGACTCAAAATTTGATAATGCCTGATCCGAAGTAGAATATCTTGTGATTGGTGTTTTCAAACTTCAACATGTCATATAATACACTGACAGAGTGGATATATTGTTTGTACTCCCTATGCAGACTCGCAGGGGTCTAAGAAGTAAAGGAGTCCATTACTACCATCAAAACTGGTGGAAGTGTGCATTTTAATGAGTTATTGGACTGAAAAGGGCACATTTCCTGTTCTTGCACAGTGGTCATTTTCTGGTTGTATCCGTCAGTGTGCTCTGGTCTACCCAAATGGAGCTGAATATACTCTTTAGCTCCCTTTAGACTCCATATGCTGGGTCTGCCTGCAATCCATGTACACCCAAGAGTTAATCTTCTGATAACCAAGCTGCTAACATTAAAAGATACTAAAAGATATCCCTAAATCATAGGTAAAGCAAATATCCATTTAGGGAAACAATATCCTTCAATAACTTACATGTTGTTAAAATACAGAGCATGAAAATTATACATTTGTGTCCCTCGCGGACGTCTTGCAGCTGACACCGTATATCTTCCCACTCCAAGTTTATCAAATTCTCCTCAGGCAGCGTCCCACAAGAACTAACCACGTCCTAAATCTCCTCAATCTGGTCTCTCTCCTCACAGACTGTTCCCCACACTTTTTCTGCTGGGTTAAACCACACACAATGTGGAGGGAGGGGAGACAACCGCCAGTCCAACACACACCTGGAACAGGGGGCACTGTTCTCTTAGGTACCAAAGTATCCAGTTCTGTGCTTACAGCACCTGCATATTGCTCTTCCTGCCACCACTAACAAACCCTCTATCTATTCCTATGCATATAACTATAATACATTTATGACGCACTTAAGCTTAAGCTTTAAAGTAGTCTAAAACACACACTATGCGATACACTTATACACTTTAATACAACACCTAGAAGGAACGCTGGTATCCTGACCACCTCATATATATATATACAGTATATAAGAACTTGCAATATCCCATAAATTGTACTTTCAGGGTCAGAGATCTAACACACTCCTGTTTCCTGCCGGTAGCGGCAGCCCCGTCACGTAATCACTTGACACCAATGGGTTGCCATGAAAGAGCAGGGTCAGATGATGATCCTTGTCACTGTCATGACTCACTTATTTTGAATCCTGGCACAGCAGTGGCACTCACAGAAAACAGTTTTTCTGCTGATCAGAGCGATGTTGTAGCATCACTCAGATCAGCAAAAGCGATTGGACAGTGCAGATATAAAGTGTGGCGTCCCTGAGGCTCAGTCGCCACCGGGTACTGCTTCTCTTTTAAGATGTGCTATTCATTCTGGGTAAGAGGTCACTGGTGTTTGTTTCACTTACCAAAATCCAGTGAGTCAGCCAGTTACACAACTCAGGAAGCCAGCCAGCCTGGGCAGTTCCCGTTTACCAGGGCAACAGCCACTGAGTCATCAAGAAGGTGGGGGTTGACTTAGAGAGTGGGAACACACAAACAGTTTCAGTTCAAAATAGTCTGAGTCTCTGAACAGTATGGTCACTAAGAGAAAGTGCTTGAGAGCTTCTCTTAGCTAGAACCGGGCAGACTGGAAGAGGGCAAGAGGGAACCGGTGGGGATGATGAGACAGAGGAGAACATGGTAACTGCAGGTCCCCTTCCTTTTTCTGCACATCTCAGGGCAACGGAAGCGGGAAAGGCCACCTGTGACATCTCCTGATCCAACCCGCAACAGCCCAGCAACGAGTAGGTTAACCACTTGCCTCGTGGGGCACTGCAAAAGTCTGCTAAAAGGACTAGTAAAAAAAATAAAAAGTGTAAAAAGAAAGTTTTAAAAAAATATTAAAACAAAATAAAACTAAAAGTTCAAATCACCCTCATTTTGCCCCATTGAGAATAAAAAAAATAATAAAAATACACATTTGGTATCACTGCATTCAGAAATGACTGATCAATTAAAATATAAAGTGCATAAATACAGTGCATAGCAAGAAAAAAAATTCCAAATGCCCAAATTTTGGCTTTTTTGGTCGCTGCAACATTGCTTTAAAATGCAATAACAGGTGATTAAAACATTTTATCTATACAAAAATGATATAACTAAAAACACCAGTTTGTGATGCAAAAAATAAGCCATCACTGAGCCCCAAATCCCAAAAACTGAGAAAGCTACGGGTGTCAAAAAATGGCGAGAAAAGTGCAATTATTTTTATTGAAAAATTTCTGGTTTTTTTCCATCACTTAGATAAAAATAAAACTATACATGTTTGGAATCTATGAACTCGTACTGACCTGGGGAATCACAATACCAGGTCAGTTTTACTGTATAGGGAACATGGTAAATAAAGTAAAAAAAAACAACACTTTTTTTTTGCAATTTCCCTGCTCTTGCAATTTTTTTCCCATTTTTGAGTACAATATGGGAAAGAATGAATAGAGTCATTTAAGGCCTAAGCCACACGGCGAGAAAATCGGTGCGAGTGGAGTGCGATAAAACATTGCATTCCCCTCGGACCAATTCTAGCCTGTGTGTGAGCACAAATGAGCGATTATTTTCTAAGCCCTAATTGGACCGAGAAAACAATCGCAGCATGCTGCAATTGTAAGGCGAGTCCCTTTTTTCTCGCACCCATTCAAGTGAAAGGGGCGAGAGAAAAATCGCACTGCACTCGCGGTACACCGGTGTACCGCGCGTGCAGAGCGAGAATCACAATAGCCAGCTACGGAGGAGAGAGGGAGAGAAATCCCTCCCCCCCTCCTCCGTGCCGCCCCGCCCCTCTGCAGTGCTGGTTCGCCCCTCCGCATCGCCGGCCCGCTCCCCCGCAGCTGAGGTCCGCTCGCAGGGTTGGACCTCAGACGCAGGCACGCTCGCATGACACTCGGCTCCTGCTGTGCTGCCAGAGCGAGCCGAGTCTCATGCGAGCATCGCAGTAGTGCCCCATGTGGCCCCATGTGGCCCCAGCCTAAAAGTACAACTCATCCCGCAAAACAAGTCGTGATATGGCTATATTGATGGAAAAGTAATGGCTTTTGGAAGAAGGGGATGAAAAAGCGAAAATGGTAAATTGCCCAGAGGTGAAGGGGTTAACTTAACACTTCTTTTTATGAAAGTATTCTTACTTGACATATGTTTTCCAGATCAGCACAAAACTTTTGCATTTTACTGTAAAATAAGCAAAATTGGCCAAGAATTTCTCTTGGCCAAAGGGTAAGTTTATTAAGGACTAAAAAATTCAGGTAAAGCAAAAAACAATATAAGGTTCTACTATTTTTTTTTTTGCTAAATTTTACCATAATATATTGTGTTCAGTAAAAAGATCAAACATGAGCTGCTGTTGTAACCTTGACAAAAGCCAAAGTGTTGACATTGAATTTTGGAGGAACAAATAAAACTTCCAGTTCTCTATTTTGAAACACTGACAGGTAATGCACACAGCAATCTATTCCATCACAGTCTTGACTCCTTCACATCAATATTTTTCAGATCTGACGGCAATAATACATTTTTTTAAATAGGACCAATCTACACAAATAGAACTGCTTTAAAGTTTTTGACTTTTAAAGGGAAGGTGTCGCGGATTTCTATAATTCAAACAATGATTACTTGTAAGATAACATGCAGTTATAATGTTATCTTGCTTTAAATAAAGATGTCTTTCAGTTTTTATAATGCTGGAAAGCTGGCAATGGGGGCTGCCATTTTACATTCCAAGTTTTAGCATGACAGTGCAGGCTCAATTTACTGCACCTCATGGACATAGGCGATAGTAGTCAGATTCCGACCCCTTTACTTCTATTACAACTGAAATGGTAACACCTATGTGGGCTGCCCAATTCACAGCCGTCGGTGTGTTCAGCCGCCATTTTTCCATAGCCCACGTTTTCGGCTGGGCTTCATTTTTCCCCTACAGCCAGGATTTGAAAGACCAAGCAGTACCATCCTAACAGATCCTAGAACAGCAACGTTACTGACAGCTGGAGCGGCGTGCAGCAGGGGATTACCATCTCCAATGACAGCCCCTCCCCCTGCTCTACACAGCACCGCTCTCCCCCCATCGCCGGCGTCCATGCAGCAGAGCTGTGTGTGTGTTGTTTGTGTGCATGCAGAGCATGTGAATACTGGCACCCCTCCCCCCCTCTGCCGCTGCTACTGTCTCCACTGACACCCACCCGCTCCCCCTCTAATCCTGTCCTATGTGATACTGTCTGCTGAGCTGTGTATCTAATCCTCTCCTGTGTGATATGTGATGCCCTGGACTAGTCAGGTTGTCCCAGGTAGTCCCATGCACACACACCCCCTCCCTAAAAAGGTGACAGCAGCCAAACTTCAAAACCTTGTCACCACCCTCCAGGTTTGATTTTCACACCAGGGGGGGGCAGAGCCAGGCGGTTGGCTCCGCCCACCAAGGAGTTCACAGGCCTGGAGGCGGGAAAAGACACAAGTTCTAGTGTAGTAGATGAGTCTTGACAGTGAAGGAGAGAGGTCGAGTTCGAGGGCAGACCTTTGACCAGGCCTGCCATAGTCTACTCAGGTGTCTGGGTCGGAACCCAGTCATCTCTGGCAAGGAGGCAGACGATGGTGGCTGCCTGCAGGAGCTGGGATTACAGCCGGTGGAACCGTAGGGACCGGGGTCGGGCGGTGGCCCACCGGTACCGAACCGGGGAACCGATTGGAAACTGGAGCACCAGGAGGGGTACTCAGACCCAGTGCGAAGCCCCAAACCAACAGGGCCAAGTCAAATCAACTGATTGAGGACTGGACTTAAGGACCTTTCCCAGACACGTTAGATGACAACAGCCCAACCATACAGGGTAAAGCCACCGCTAAGGCATAGAGACCCAAATTGCCAGCGTCTCCGGGCAAACAGGGCTCTCCCGACACCCAGCAAGCTAGGGAGCAGACTACCGTTGCTTAGGCATAGGAGTCAGAACATTCACACAAAGAGGTGCAGGAGAAAGGCGGAAACCACCAACCTGTTCAGGGAGAAGCTGCAGCCGGCTGCGGGCCCCGTTCATCATCCTATTTGATTTACCAGAGACTCCAGTCAGTGTATTGTGTCATAGTGAGTACACCAGTGCCTTCGGGCCGCGCATCGCGCCGCACAGCATCAGCACCCAGCACGCACCCGTCCCCATGCCTCAGCACCTCCTTCGGGCCCCCGGGACCATCACTCCCCTACCCACGGAGGGGTCAACACCAAGCTGCGCAACACCATCCCCGGGAGGCCTAGTCAACGGCAACGGTGGTGCCCATCCATTCACCACAACCCGTTGGTGGCGTCACGAACTTACATCCCTTACAAACCACCGTGGTCCCGGCCGTGGAACTCCCCACCGAAGTCCCTGCATGTAGCGCCAACCCCTTAGCAGAGCGATGTGACCCCCAGGTTCGTGAGGAGCTCGAGCCACCCACCATATGAGCACGTATCCGAGCGGCTCGGCGGCCGCAGCTGAGCCCGCAGGATGGTATAGATACAGCAACTCAGCAGACAGTATCTAATCCTATCCTGTGTGTTACTGTCTGCTGACTTGCTGTATCTAAACCTATCTGCTGAGCTGTGTATCTAATCCTCTCCTATATGATACTGCCTGCTGAGCCGTGTATCTAATCCTCTCCTATGTGATACTGTCTACTGAGCCATGTATCTAATCCTCTCATATGTGATACTGTTGGCTGAGCCATGTATCTAATCCTCTCCTATGTTATACTGCCTGCTGAGCCATGTATCTAATCCTCTCCTATGTGATACTGTCTGCTGAGCCATGTATCTAATCCTCCCCTGTGTGATGCGGTCTGCTGAGTTATGTATCTAATCCTCTCCTGTGTGATACTGTCTGCTGAGCTGTGTATCAAATCCTGTCGTGTGTTATACTGTCTGCTGAGCTATGTATCTAATCCTATCCTGTGTGATACTGTCTACTGAGCCATGTATCTAATCCTCTCCTATGTGATACTGCCTGCTGAGCTGTGTATCTAATGCTCTCCTATGTGATACTGTCTGCTGAGCCACGTATCTTTTCCTCTCCTATGTGATGCTGCATGCTGAGCCACGTATCTAATCCTCTCCTATGTGATATTGCCTGCTGAACCATGTATCTAATCCCCTCCTGTGTGATACTGTCTGCTGAGCTGTATATCTAATCCTGTCATGTGTGATACTGTCTGCTGAGCTTTGTATCTAATCCTATCATGTGTGATACTGTCTTCTGAGCCATGTATCTAATCCTATCCTGTGTGATACTGTCTCCAGAGCTGGGTATCTAATCCTGTCCTGTGTGATAGTCTGCTGAGCTATGTATCTAATTCTATCATGTGTGATGCTTTCTGCTGAGTTGTGTATCTAACCCTCTCCTGTGTGATACTGTCTGCTGATCTGTGTATCTAATCCTATCCTGTGTGATACTCCTGCTGTCCTTGGTGACACTTTATACATTTCTGGTCACAAGCAAAATGGCTCCGCACTGTGATCCTAAATTTCATTCTCTGTTCCTTTGGAAACACTCAGGTTGGGAGGGGGAGGCTGTGACATCACACACAGGAGAGCAGACTCCACCCACTTTACTGCAGCTGTAATCCAGGCTATTTCTACAGTGGGAATTCTGTAGGATTTCAGCAGCTGCTCCCCCTAGTGTTTAACAGTGGAAAATATCAAACTTTTTTTTTTTTTTTTTTTTTATATTTGCTCAATTAAAAACAAATAATAATATTTAAACAAGACATTAAAACATTAATACTTTACATTTTTTCAGTTATTGACATTTTTTTTTTTTGAACGACACCTTCCATTTAAACAAAATCCAAAACTGAGATTTATGAATTGCGAATTCTTCTTGCATTAATACAATGGCAGTGCTAAGACAGCTATAATTTTACTTTTATATACATTAATGGGCATATGGTAGATTAATATTTGGGCTGTGCTTTGCTTTAGGACTTCATTTCCTTTAAACCAATCCAAAAACTAAAAGAGTATTCAAGTCAAATGCATTTTGTCGCCTATACACTGGATAAATGCTAGATCTGTAAAGGACCAACATCCTGGATGTTAAGCAATCAACATAACAGGGCAACAAAATACCAACCTCCTCCAAGCCACAAATTTAACTGGAATGTTTTTCGTGAATGGCTCCTGCCACTGCCTAAAATTTCTAAAATTCTAGTAGAAATACACTGACAAACAAAAGGGTAACAATGTTTTGAACTTTTGATTTTCAGGCTCCATATCTTACCATCCACTACAGCATCAAACGTGAGACTATCATCATTTTATAGACAATCATCTTGGCTATCTCATGCATAAGCTTGACTTGCAACTATTTAGCATATACTGTAAGTTATGCAGATTCTTGTTATGTCACTGCATTTTGCTCCTTAAAATATTAATTTTAATTGTTATTATCTTGTTAGTATTTTCCAAATCCATTTCTGGATTCCAGCACTGCCTGAATCCTTCTGGAAATGCTCTTGATCATATTCAAGCATGTCTTGACCTAAATCTGAACCCAGGTTTCTTCTACATGTTGCCAATGTTGGTGCATACTGGTCAACTAACTTGGGTAGTATATAGATTTTAGACTATACCCACAAGTGTTCGATTGGGTTGATGCCTGGTGACTGTGGAGGCCAATCCAGCACCTCTACTTTATTTTTACTGAACCATTTCTATACCAATTTGAACCTATGCATTGGGTCAGTGTCCTACTGGAACAATACATTGTCCTTTTCAAAAATCCTCAAAGTGTACAAAGTAATTTGCTTTGTAAGATACTCACATATAGCTCAGCATTTAGACTACTATCAATCTTGGTCAAGTATCCAATGCATTTCACTGTGAAACAACCCCTTATCATCAGGCTTCCTCCACTAAACTTGACAGTTCCTTCAATTTCTCGATCCATTCTCCCTCTTTTGCTG